>NC_139986.1:24897000-25129500 GCF_963993115.1 Abramis brama | reverse complement strand
TACACTCCCAGACGCAAGTATTCACCAGATGACTTTGAACTTGACGGCCTTGAAGATGAGACGACCAAACCAGCTGCCAAAAATGAGGTATAAAACTCTTGCGCACACAGAAATTCATACTTTAGCAAGGATTTATTAATTCAGTGGTTGCCAAACTTTTTCCTCTGTAGAGAAATATATTTTCAAGTCCCCTAACTTACATGCACCCTCACTCTCTGACATTAGCTTGCTCGCAAAATCCTATAGGATTTATTTGAAGAAACATTGTAATTAATACAGTAACTTCAATGGGTTTCTCTTTGTGTTCATGATGTGACGTCTTAACTTGTTTGGCTTCGTACTTTCAGAAGTTAATATTTTGAGGCACGCTGTGGTCTCTGTTCCTTACCCACCGTTGTACTGGTGAATCCGAGAGTGAAATACGCCTCATTATATTTTCTTGTCTTGAGGCTGTCTAAACTGGACGTAACAAAGCGAACGCAAGAAATCCATTTGTCCTATGTGTCAGAGGTTGAGTGAGCGCTTGCAGTACATCAGAAATAGAACGGGGCATCAGTTTATTGTCGAACATTAGACATGTCGTCCAATCCACATCCAGTATAAACAGCATCACTGGTTATAATGGGTTCTATTTGTTTTTGTCACGTCATGTGGTTCGCGTGTGGTGTAAACCCATTGTTTTGGTAGTTTAAAATAGATTCATCGTATGATTTGTTTACCTGGCACTGGCAGTCCTTTCACAAATTTGTCCATGCTTAGAGCAGAACCATGCGGCTTTCTTATATATTTACATGGCTCCCTGCAATACTCAACTCTGATTCTTCAATCGTGCCATCGTGTACAACTGATAACAGACTGCTTAAGTGGGTACTGCGAGTCAGATTGAGGTAATAAAATGTCAAATTAATATTTTAAATATTTACTTGTGTGGCAAGTAGTGGCATAATAAGCGGGATAATTTTGTAGTAGGGTCTTGTATCACCCTGGACAGGTTTCTTTTGCATTACAATCTGCTGACTGTACACTATCCTAGAGCTTTAATTCTCTGCCCGAGCCCGGACTCGACCGCCACTGTCCTCGGGCCGGGTCGGGTCGGGCCCTTGATAAAGCACGTCACGTGTCATGCGCAGCGTCTCGCACGGGTGACGCATCACACCTGCTGTGCGTGCTGTAGGCTATTCTGTTGCTATTCTAAGTGCGACATGGATCTTGAAGAAGCAAAGAAAAAAATTAAAACAGGAGAATTAACTTTGAGCAAGTTTGGAGGAAAATCGGAGGTATGGACACATTTTAAACTAGTCGTGGGGAGTGACAACATAATGTGTTGGCTTTGTCTCGTGCATTAAATGCGCACGCTGCTCGCCTATGACAGCAAAAAAACGGGGACTTCGACGATGAACAGACAAGCAGTCTTGCCATGACAGAAATTATTATAGTAGTCAGCCTCAGGCCTCAATATCCGCTTTTGTTACTTTTCTGATCCATTTCTGAATAAACATTCTTCCTTGTCGCATTAGGTCTATTCATTAAGATAATAATTAATGAATGCACGCACAATTATGAACTTGATAAATGTTACAGATATGTTTTACTATGCACAAACAAATGCCTTTCAACTTACATGTGCAAAATTCAGAATTAAATGAATGTGCTGCAATTTGTACAAAAAGAGTCTGTAGTAGCCTACGTGTTTTAGCCATTAAATAAGCACATAGTTTCAAGTTTAAGTTTTGTTTTGAAGAAGGCTTTTCTTTAAAGTGAATTTCATTTAGTATAAATTGTATCTTAATTTTAATACATTTTTCATCAACCAATTGCCTGGATTTAATACATAAAAAGCAATATAGCAGACATTATAATCATGACATGAAGTCGCTGGCGCACCGCGGTCGCTTACACCATTTGAAACTCGTAACACACGCTGTCACCGAATTTACAAATGCACATCTTGCTTGTTGCTCACACACATGTTTAAATAACAATATGTTGAAGTAACATTATTAATAATAATTAATCTATAAGAATATTTGATTGAATGCTGAATGTTGTGCTTGTTCAATTTAATAAAATTAAAACTTTAATTGTGATAATTAAAATAATTGAATATTGAATATTGAGTGGCCAATTTTTGCTCATTTATTAATAGTATTTATATAATATAGCCTATATAGCTGCGCAGCTCCCCACTGTAGCCTTAATAATCTAGCACAGCAGCATCTGCTTAAAAAAATTCTGGCGCCGCCCCTGGTTATAACGGCCCATGTATTAAAAATGGTCGGGTTTAAATCGGGCTCGGGCTCATAATTACAGTGAACGTGTCGGGTCGGGGCCGGGCTCGGACACAACGAGCTCGGGCTCGGGTTGGGTCGGGCTTGATTTGTTGGGCCCGATTTAAGCTCTACTACTATCCTTTAGCCTTGACATGCCCCCCTTTTATAACTCTGGGCCCCCCTAGGGGTCGAACCCCTCCAGTTTGGGAACCACTGCATTAATTTGATCCAAAGTAAAGGCATTTATAATGTTATAAAATATTTCTATTTCAAATAAATGCTGTTCTTTTGAACTTTCTGTTCATTAAAGTATCCTGAATAAAATGCATCACAGTTTCCACAAAAATGTATAATAATAAAAAATGTTTCTTGAGCAGCAAATCAGCATATTAGAATGATTTCTGAAGGATCATGTGACTGAAGACTGGAGTAATGAAAAGTTTTTACATTACATTTGAAGACATGTCTTCATGCTAACAATCTAAATAAACAATACAGTTCTCACAGGTCAAACCAGAGCAGTCCTCTTCATCAGCTCCAGTGCAGCCCAAACCACCAGTGGAGAAGAAGCCATGTGCGCCCACTACTGCAGGTAGACCTTCTATTGATTTGTTGGATTTTGAGTTCACTGATAGCCTGACTTCTGTCCATCTTGGACTTGCAATGCTAGTTTCATGATAGGTGTTTGTGGAGCGTATCATACCCAGATAATGTGTCAAGTTTGCTAAACTAATTCTCTTTGACCACATGTTTGATAATACAGAATGTGCATTTTTTTATGGTCCACAGATAGTAAACCGAAACCCTCTCCCCAGCAAGAACCTGTCCAAGACACGCAATCAGAAAACAGCAACAGGTAATTAATTGTTGAAATATTTGAAAACTAAAACTTGCTTTCAAGTCTGTAAAAAAGGCAGAATATCTGTCTTCTGTTCTGTGAAAATGCTTTTTCCTATCTTAGTTGAATATGCGACTACAGGAAAGCTGTGGTTTTATTTCCCTGAAAAATGTAAACACTATCTGCGTATCAGAGCATTGCTCTGTTCATTGTGAGCAACATTGACACAACCAATACCATGAGTTTGAAGTGGGGCTGTCTTTTTGTTCAACTAATAAGAAGTGTTCAGGAGAAAGTCATTATTTTTGCAATTCCATTTGGTGATGCTTGTTGAGCAGAAATGACACGGCTTATAATGTGTTGTTGGAAAGATAATCTCAAAGGAATCCGTTTCATCATTGCAGCAATGTCTATTCATAATTTTAGAAAACAAACTTAAAGCATGTCTTAACATTTGGTGTCATTTCAGGGCAAATTCTGGTGTTGAACCTGAAGCAGAACAGAAGAAAGAAGTCCGAGACAGTCCCAAACCTGCAAATACAGCAACACAGTCCAGCAATGTAAATCAGTTATATGCTAATGAACTTTGTTTGGTTATTAATTAATCCTAGTTTCATTATATTTCTTTCTTTTTTCATTCTTCAACGTCTGAATTGTGTGTTAAATATACAATTGCTATTTTACAACTTTGAAATTATTTTGAAATAAACAATTAAACCGAGAGAAGTCTATACATCACGCCCATCGTTATATTATGCATCGGAGCACTGGTGCTCATTAGCATTTTGTGAAGGCTGTTTTTGTGCTTTGCAGGATGCTGGTCAGAAGGCTTTTGGTGCGGTGACGTGTAATGTGTGTGGGATGCTGTACTCCCCTTCGAGCCCAGAGGACGAATCCCAACACCTCCTCTTCCACAACCAGTTCATCAGTGCTGTCAAATACGTGGTGAGACACATATTTGTTATTACGTAATTCATAGTTATTGACATATAGATGCTGTTTCAGTCAGATTCATCAAAGTCTTGAGTGACGTATTGCTTTAATAATCTTATAAGATCCAATGTTTAAAATAAGACCATAAT
Organism: Abramis brama; assembly: GCF_963993115.1. Classification (NCBI taxonomy): domain Eukaryota; kingdom Metazoa; phylum Chordata; class Actinopteri; order Cypriniformes; family Leuciscidae; genus Abramis; species Abramis brama. Next base: position 25,125,310 of record NC_139986.1, on the reverse strand, counting down.
ACAAGACCATATGAAGACTTCAGATGCAAAAGCCTCTAAGTGCCTGAAATTTCCTTCTAGAATGATCATTTTTATCAAGCTTATATGTTTATGTTCACTTATTTCACTTTAATGGCAATGAAAATTACCTATTAATTGTCATTAAAGTGAAATTACTGTACTTAAATATACGAGCTTGATAAAAATACTCATTTAAAAGAAAATTTCAGATGGTACTTAGAGGCTTTTGCATATGAAGTCTTCATATATAACGAAATAAAAATTTTTTTCCTATGTAACATAGGTAATTAGCATATAACAAAAGCTTTCATATTATGATGGGAGTAATACAGTCTCAAAATAACTACATACCCATGTCTCAAAATCATTACTGTAATATGTGGTCCAGGGCTGGAAGAAAGAGAGAATCCTGGGAGAGTATCCTGATGGCAAGGTTATTCTTGTTCTCCCTGAGGATCCTAAGTACGCATTGAAAAAGGTACTTGTTTCTTCCTCATATATTTCCATTCACTAGCCCTCAAACTTTCTGCTGTAGCCATACTGCATGTTTAGAAGATTTCTAATTGTTCCCCCGATACATATTATGTCTGTTTATGATATTTGTCTTGTTTGATTTAAGGTTGAAGAGATCAGAGAAATGGTGGACAATGACTTGGGCTTCCAGCAAGTGGAGACCCAGGTCCCGTCACAGACCAAAACCTTCCTCTTCATTTCAAATGATAAGAAAGTCGCAGGCTGCCTTATTGCAGAGCACATCCAAGAGGTCAGCTGAACATACAGGTGTTTAATAGCATGTTTATAGGTGTATCTCGCATCTGTGTTTTTACTAGGGGTTAAAAAAACGAATTATACAAAATTCTTTGTTTATAATGGTTTAACTTTAACATTATTCCTTTATAATATGCAATACTCAAAACATAATTAGTTCTAGCTAACTAGTTTAAATGAAATGTCATTAAACATTCTCATGTACAAGATATAGAAATCGCTATGTATAAATCAGTCCATATTTGAATACATTGAACTGCATGTTTTTTGCATTATATATATCATCTAATTATAGAATTAATCTGTTCCCTCAGAATTTAAAGTTCTACATATTCACCACCTCTTGCATCAAATCTTGTTTGAAGAAACCAATATTTTTAGAAACGAATAATGACTCAAAAAAAAAATATTGACTTAATTTTATTTTTTACAATATTTAAATCAGAGTTCCTCTGGTTTCCCCCTCAATTAACTCAGAAAATGTGAAAAACGTGTATATTCCATGTGGGCCTATTAATAACTAATTGAAGTCTTTGTAAGTGCTGCTTCTTTGTGTAATGTTCATCTTAGTCTTCATCTTCATCATTGTGCTGCCCTGTCTACATAATTCTCCTTTACTGTACTTTTACTCTCATCACTGTTGTTTTGTTTGTTATCATTGCCCATTGCCATTATTGTTGCTTGTTCATTGTAAAGCACCCTTGAGCCCTGGAAAGCCGCTATATAAATAAAACGTATTATTATTCTAGTCTATTCTACATCTGATGGGTTTGTTTTGGCTGCTGTGTGCAGGGATACAGGGTTATAGAGGAGTCCATTCCAGAAGGTTCAGAAGGAGAGAAGGTCATGTACGAGCGTCAGAGAGCCTGGTGCTGCTCCACCGTACCTGAGCCGGCACTCTGTGGCATCAGTCGCATTTGGGTGTTCAGCATGATGAGACGGAGAGGCATCGCCTCACGGATGATCGAGTGCCTCAGGTAAAGCGTTGGATGGGTGCATATGAATGATTGAAACCACTGTTAAAATGTTGTAGCACATAAATGTGGGTAGTTACACTTTTAAAATGTACAATGCATCAAAACACATTTCAAACCACTTATTTTATCTGTATTAATTAATTTTACTGTCCAAAAGCTGTAAACAAATTTTAATGTTTTATGAAAAAATATAAAGCAGCACAATGTGTATTATAATGCACTATGAGTCCATTGTTATGCATTTAGAATACTTTTAAAATACCTTACATTACACAATATTCAAAAGTAATATTTTTGTAAATTATTTTATTCAACAAGGATGCATTAAATTGATCAAAGGTGTCAGTAAAGACATTTATAATGTAACAAAAGATTTCTAGATTTTTTTCAAATGTTCTTTCAATCTTCTATACATCTGTAAAATCCTTAAAAAAGAAAGAGGAAGAGAGAAAATATTAAGCTGCACAACTGTTTTCAACATTGATTGTTCAAATCAGCATATTACAATGATTTCTGAAGGATCATGTGACACTGAAGACTGGAGTAATGATGCTGAAAATTCAGCTTTGATCACAGGAATAAATTGCATTTTAAAATGTATTCAAACGGAAAACAGTTATTTCAAATTGTCATAATATTTCACAATATTAGTCTTTTTTTGATCAAATAAATGCAGCCTTTTTGAGCAAAAGAGACTTTTTTTCAAAAATCTTACTGACCCAAAACCTTTGAATGGTAGTGTACTTTCTACAAATTTCAAGTTGTGTTAAAGTGTTTTCTGGGATATTAAAGGAAACAAAATAATGCATTCTTACAGTGCAGACGCAAATGTTCATTCATCTTCTTTTTCTCCAGGAATAATTTCATCTATGGGTCTCATCTAAGTAAAGATGAAATCGCCTTCTCCGATCCCACGCCTGACGGCAAACTCTTCGCAACACATTACTGTGGAACCACTCAGTTTTTGGTCTACAACTTTGTAAGCGGCAATCGCTCAACCTGACAGGATGTGGACAAAGAAACAGAGCTCAGTTTTGAAATACACATTCAAGAAGAGGACTGGACTTAGAAGACTTTATTTCACGATACCAAACAGTGCAAAAATGAGGGAACACTACAGACTATTGTTGAGAGTCTTGGTTTATATTGGCAAAAATGGGCCTAGTCTCCTCACAGGAGGTGTAGGGTGTAATGTTAGACACTGATATCTAACCCTCACGGCCAGGTGACGTATTTTAATAAGTCTGCACAGTAGCTTACACCTGATGAATTGTTTAATGAAAGACGTTTAAACCGTTCTCTCAGGTTTAGGTTGCAGCCTATCTTAGGACTCACCGTTTAGTGAAGCCATGTAGTCCAGTGCACAATTGCAAAATCAGTTTAAGTACTTCTTCCTAGAACAGTAAGGAAGACGTGTGAACTTTTCTACTGTAAGCAATGCCTCGGTCTTGAGGCGACGATTTTTAAATCTCAGGTTGAAAAACATCATGAATTTGTCATCGAAATCTCCCTTCAACCCTTTCATCATGTCAGCTATTTTTAAAGAGAGCATATTTTCCTGATACAATGTGTTCCATGTGCATTTTAAAGAGGTTTACATGCATGGCATTGACATCGATAGATGGCAGATGATTTCATAGAAGTCGCTGGTTTTGCACAACACTGTGCAGAATGAATTTGATTCATTTGTTTCTAAAACACAAGTGTAATAATTCAAAATGTTTGCCCGGTCATAGTATTCCATCTCATTTTAATATTTTTAGATTGATTTTATGTATGTATATGTATTTTGATTGAATTATATTAATTTACCCCATGGAAATGACTACAGATGGATTTCTTTTTAATATCATAATTTTGCTATCTACATTAATACATTTTAGAAGCCTCATAAAATTATCAGGACACATGCGTTGATCTCATATATCAAGTATTTAACTAATTTATAAATTGGGATATTTGCTCATTTTTTACAAACAGTGAAGAAAAACAGCTTACATTAGTTAGTCATACAAGTTACTTTTATAGTAAGAAACAAATAAAAAGTAAACTGCAAAAGAGATCCAATGTTAAAATGGGCTGAATTTCTATTCCAGTAAATGAATTTTATTTATTTATTTTTATTTGAAAGGTGGAATTACCTATATGTTGTTTTTATCTTTAACATAATGTATGAAGCCTCAACTGTGCTGAAGAACCAGGTACAAAACTTTTTGTCAAGTTTTTATTTATTTTTCCTAGTTTTGAAAAAACGGCCTGTTGACTTTCATTATGATAGGGACTTTTATTATGAAATATTGCACTTCCGGTGGGAGTTAAAGGAGTCTACACGTTGTTGCTGTGGGCATACGTATTCTTCTTTCAACGTGCTTTAATGTTTTAAGCTTTATTATAAACTCTAGGTATAACAGATGTATTAATTTAAATAGTTACTTATGAGTGACAGTGTGTCATCTGTCTCTTAAAGGCTGTCTGTAACTGTATGAACACGTGTTTTATAGACATGGGGGATCATGTCGAGTTAGTCGCTGGCTGTTATGAACAGATAGTATTTGGATATCGAGTGTGCACTGGTGAGGAGGTAATTATCATTTTTCATAACTTTTATTTCTTTAATTGATATAATCTTCATTAGTCTTATTCCGTCTGTGCGTTTTTTTTTTTTTCTTGAGTGCAATAATTTTGATTGGTCCAAATTTTAATAACAGGCCTATTATGGTTATAATAGCTCACTCCAATTATAATAACAGTTCTGACTTCATTTCAGATATGATCTGAGTTATGTTCTGCATGTCTGTTTTAGGAGTGGACAATTGAGCCCAACTTTACCCATCATGCACACACAGCATCACTGACTGCAGTTTCATCCAGTGATCGATTCATCGCCACAGGAAGCAAAGATGAAACCATTCAGCTGTATGACATGAGCAAGAAAACTGAACACGGGGCGTTGTTGCACCATGATGGTAAGGACATCTATCAATTTTGGTTTCTAATTGGACAAGACAGTCTGGGATCAAAGATTCTGCATCACTGACATTTATGTTTCATGTGATGCATACAAATTGTAACTTCACCTTCTCGACAGGTTCCATCTCGTGTCTGGAGTTCTACGGGACGTCCCATTTGCTCAGTGGAGGACACGACGGTCTTATCTGTGTGTGGAGCACCCAAAAATGGGAATGTTTAAAATCTATCAGAGCTCACAAGTAAGTAATGTGAACACAAAATATGCTACCATTCAAAAGTTTGTGGCTGGGTGTTTTTTTTTTTTTTGTAATAAATACTTTTATTCAGCAAGGTTGCATTAAATGGATTAAAAGTGACAGTAAAGACATTAATGTAACAATGGATTTCAGTTTCAAATAAATGCTGTACTTTTGAACTTTTCAATTTTGATAATAATTGAGCAACAAATCAGCATATTAGAATGATTTCTGACACTGAAGACTGGAGTAATGATGCTGAAAGTTCATCACAGGAATAAATTACATTTTAAAATTAAAATTATTTTAAATTGTAATAATATTTCACAATATTACTGTTTTTACTGTTTATGATCAAATAATTGCTCCCTTAGTGAGCAGAACAGACTTCTTTCAAAAATATTTTAAATCTCGCTGACCCCAAACTTTTATTTATTCATGTATAAATGATGTAACCTGGGTTTTATTTCTTAGGGGTCATGTTACTTCACTGTCCGTACATCCTTCTGGAAAACTTGCACTCTCTGTTGGAACAGACAAGACTCTGAGGCATGTACAAAGATGTTTTTATTCCAACATGAATATCAAAAATATTGATCAGACTGTTAAACTGTGTATGTTTTCATTCATATTTGTGTTTTGATTGCTAATAGATATCATTGGGCTTGATTTGTTTACGTTAGTCAGCAAAAAAAGTAATTCTTATGACAAAATTGAATTGCTCTAATTGCAGAACCTGGAATCTCATCGAAGGTCGTTCAGCTTTCATCAAGAATATCAAACAGAGTAAGTTAGAATATAATGTTATACTTTTTGATTCTGTATTTTCATAATTTTCCTTCCTTTTTTAATTATTAGATTGATAAAATTATTGTAATGTGTTTGGAAAACTTAAACTTTTCAGCTAAATCAAAAACTTTAATAATAATAATAAACAATTTTTTTTTAAATGTTGACTGGTGTGTAATGATGTTTTGTAGTTGCAGAGATCGTCTTGTGGTCACCAGACGGAGATCAATATGCAGTGGTTATGAATAACAGAGTGGACATTTACAATGTGAAGTCTGCCACAATTATTGGAACCATTGCATTCCCAAAAAGGATTTCATGTCTGAAGTTTCTGAAGGTGAACAGTCAATTTAGACAGTTCTAGTTTAGTTTGCAATTAATATGTTAAAGTGCCCCTATTATGCTGTTTTAAAGGTTTCTAATTTTGTTTTGGAGGCTCCTACAACAGGTTTACATGCATCCAAGGTCAAAAAACAATTGAATTTTCTCATAATATGCATTGCAGCATTAGCTCTTTTCTCACAGTGTCTGAAATGGTCCAATAAAGGATGCAGTCTCTCTAAACTCCTCCTTTCTGAGAACTTACTCTGCTCTGATTGGTCAGATGGCTCAGTCTGTTGTGATTGTTCGACCGCTTACAGTGTGTGTTGGAAACGAAACGTCCATTACCATATCTGAATTTCAGCTTGGATCTTCCTCAATGCTTGATACACAGTGATTCGAACAGTAACGATGGCGTCGATCTTTGAAACTTTGCAGTCATTTTATATTCATAAACAGCCATATCACACACTACATGAAAGGTAATATCCGAAAAAGCATAATAAGGGCACTTTAACTTAGTTTTTATTCTTCTGAAGTTTTGCTGCCCTGGTTTGTCAAAAGTAACCTGCTCAATTGATTATATAAAGTCTTATTCCAGTCTCTGTTCTCTGTCTCTTCAAGAACACACTCTTGGCTGTGGGTGGAGATGATGAGAGTGTGTGTATATATGACGTGACCTCACAGAAGTGTGTGTTTGAGTTCAAAGCACATGAGAACAGGTATGACCCCTTCATTATGGGTGCATCCCAATCTCACAGAATTAACCCATTTTCTTGGGCTGTTTTATCATCAGTATTGTTATAGTGCATTGAAATTCCCAGAATGCAGTGAGCATCGGCATAGAGATGAGTTGTATTTGTAATTGTTTTATCAATTTAATGTTTTTTTCCAGAGTAAAAGCCATTGAGAGCTTCATGAAGAATGATTTTTGTGTCCTTGTTACGGCGTCAAACGATGGATTCATTAAGTTGTGGAAACTCAATCTTGAGGTATTATGCTTGACCTGTAAACATTGAACCATTTTAAGCATGAAAACATTTGGCCTGGTGGTTTTATTTTGATTTGATTGATTTGTCTGATTGATTGATTGATTGATTGATTCATATAACTTTATTATCCACCAATGTGTGTTTCGTTTTTTTGCTTCTCATAAAAAAAGAGTTACAGTGAGGAAAATAAGTATTTGAACACCCTGCTATTTTGCAAGTTCTCCCACTTGGAAATCATGGAGGGGTCTGAAATTGTCATCGTAGGTGCATGTCCACTGTGAGAGACATAATCTAAAAAAGAAAAATCCAGAAATCACAATATATGATTTTTTAACTATTTATTTGTATGATACAGCTGCAAATAAGTATTTGAACACCTGTCTATCAGCTAGAATTCTGACCCTCAAAGACCTGTTAGTCTGCCTTTAAAATGTCCACCTCCACTCCATTTATTATCCTAAATTAGATGCACCTGTTTGAGGTCGTTAGCTGCATAAAGACACCTGTCCACCCCATACAATCAGTAAGAATCCAACTACTAACATGGCCAAGACCAAAGAGCTGTCCAAAGACACTAGAGACAAAATTGTACACCTCCACAAGGCTGGAAAGGGCTACGGGGAAATTGCCAAGCAGCTTGGTGAAAAAAGGTCCATTGTTGGAGCAATCATTAGAAAATGGAAGAAGCTAAACATGACTGTCAATCTCCCTCGGACTGGGGCTCCATGCAAGATCTCACCTCGTGGGGTCTCAATGATCCTAAGAAAGGTGAGAAATCAGCCCAGAACTACACGGGAGGAGCTTTCACCGTTTCCAAGGTTACTGTTGGTAATACACTAAGACGTCATGGTTTGAAATCATGCATGGCACGGAAGGTTCCCCTGCTTAAACCAGCACATGTCAAGGCCCGTCTTAAGTTTGCCAATGACCATTTGGATGATCCAGAGGAGTCATGGGAGAAAGTCATGTGGTCAGATGAGACCAAAATAGAACTTTTTGGTCATAATTCCACTAAACGTGTTTGGAGGAAGAAGAATGATGAGTACCATCCCAAGAACACCATCCCTACTGTGAAGCATGGGGGTGGTAGCATCATGCTTTGGGGGTGTTTTTCTGCACATGGGACAGGGCGACTGCACTGTATTAAGGAGAGGATGACCGGGTCCATGTATTGCGAGATTTTGGGGAACAACCTCCTTCCCTCAGTTAGAGCATTGAAGATGGGTCGAGGCTGGGTCTTCCAACATGACAATGACCCGAAGCACACAGCCAGGATAACCAAGGAGTGGCTCTGTAAGAAGCATATCAAGGTTCTGGCGTGGCCTAGCCAGTCTCCAGACCTAAACCCAATAGAGAATCTTTGGAGGGAGCTCAAACTCCGTGTTTCTCAGCGACAGCCCAGAAACCTGACTGATCTAGAGAAGATCTGTGTGGAGGAGTGGGCCAAAATCCCTCCTGCAGTGTGTGCAAACCTGGTGAAAAACTACAGGAAACGTTTGACCTCTGTAATTGCAAACAAAGGCTACTGTACCAAATATTAACATTGATTTTCTCAGGTGTTCAAATACTTATTTGCAGCTGTATCATACAAATAAATAGTTAAAAAATCATACATTGTGATTTCTGGATTTTTGTTTTTTTTTAGATTATGTCTCTCACAGTGGACATGCACCTACGATGACAATTTCAGACCCCTCCATGATTTCTAAGTGGGAGAACTTGCAAAATAACAGGGTGTTCAAATACTTATTTTCCTCACTGTATGTAAAGACAGACAATAATCATACAACAAATTAAAAACAACCACCCAATAAAATTAATAATTCTCACAAAATATCCTTACCCTTACATAATTCCATTCAATATTGTCTGTCACTGGTATAAAAGAGTGTTTGAAACATTTTTAAGAACTTAGTCCATACCAGGCTGTAATATTAAACACTAAAATACGTTCAACATGACTTATATACATTTCCAAAACTGACTGACTAATATTGAAACTCAAACTTTGAGTTGTTCTTCTAAAAATAGTCTACTTTCTCACCAAAACTCAATCTTGTATCCAAATATGTTCCTAGATATTTTAAATTGAAAGCCTGATCATTTAACTTGAATTTTCCAATACATGGTATTCACTAGAATTAACATTATTGTACAATCCTTTGATTGATCCAGTGATATGCAAAGCACTCATTTAACTTTAATTAGTATTTTATACTCTCTCTTTCCTATACAGAAACTTGAGACTGCTTCCTTGCTTGGCCAGGTGAACACCACTGCCAGACTCACCTGTCTTTCCGTTTGGAAACCTGCTGAAGCGAAAGAGACAACTGTGGAGCAGTCGGCCCAGCCTGCAACTTCTAAAAGTGCGGTCACATTTGCTGTTGTTCTACGAATTTCATTTCAATAGAAATTTGTGGGAATCTTGTATGTCAAGCAACTACGGATGAGTTTCCATTGACCATATTTGAGTCCTTTATGCATGTTTGCTGATCGATGTTTATATGTGAATAAAAGCCTAAATTAAATCTGTTTATCATATAAAGCGACCGAGTCTCATCAGAAGACTTAGATTAAACCTGCTTGATTCAAATGGATTCGTTTTATGATCTCTTATGAATATTTTGAACCGTCAGAGTTTTGAGTGAATATACATTCAGTGGAGGGTTATCTTCATTAGTGTTTCGAAGATGAACGAAAGTCTTATGGGTTTAGAACAACATGACGAGTGACTACTTCAATTTTTGGGTGAACTTTCCCTTTTAGAGTTTCTCCCCCCTAAACAACAGAGTGCAGTATCAGAGTAATAAACATTAATATCTATGTCTTTTCTCAATACAGCTGTTGTGGAGCCGCCTGTGCCAGCCAAAGGGAAAAGGGTGAGGCTACCAGGAGAGGAGGTGATTCTAGTGGAGGAAGGCAGCTCCACAAAGCAAGGAAAAAAGAAGAAAAGATAAAAAGCGCAATAAACACTTTTATTGAAATTATTGGTGGTGTTCTGTTATTTACATTTCCTGTTAGTCATGTCATATAACGGAGTGACTTGAAGTGCAATTATTGATGTCAATAACACTGCAGTTGTTTAACTTGAGCATTTTTCCAAGTAGTAAAGGATACACACATATATATATATATATATAATTATTATTATAATTATTTATCTATCTATAAAACTGAGAAATGTAAAAGTTCTCACCTACACTCTTAGACTTTTATTTTGAAAATCGCTAGTATGCAATGTTTCAGGAAGTTAAAAAGTGGAGAAGATTTAGCTTTTCCCCCCTAGCAATCATCACGATTGCTTTCTGTTTTATTTGAGAGTTAAACAAACGTGCAGATATGTCTGTGGATTGGCTTGGTTATGGTTATGCAGCTCTAATAACGATAGGAGGGATTGTTGGTTATGTTAAAGCAGGTAAGCATCTCATGCGTGGGACAAACGACGGTGTTCAGTTCTCTGGTTTAGTTTTGGGGTAGCTAGGATATGTAAAACACTTTTTAAAAAATTCTAATATGAATTAAAATATTAGCACATTCTAATCGTGTAGATGTAGCCAAGCGTTTAACTTAATTTTTTTTTAAATCTAAATATTTTAATTATTTTAATTACTCTACAACTCGCCTTCAAAACTTTACGTGAATTATCTCACCGATATGTGCGAGTAAATCAGAAAAAAAAATGTATTATAGTTTGTTCATACTTTTGTTAAAGAACATTTACCTGAACTTTACCGGAACTTCCTAATATGGTCATGTTCCTGTAGGTAGTTTTATGTCTCTGGTTACTGGGCTGATGTTTGGCATTGCAGCATTTTTTGGTGCTTATCAGATGTCAAAAAATGACAAAGATATCTGGGTTTCAATGGGTAAGTCACTGTTTTTAATTCTATTCATAGCCTATATTCTACAAAACTAAGGATCAAATATGGCAAATCAGGTTTGTTTTTATATTTGCAGGCACCTCTGGATTTCTGACTGCTCTAATGGGAGTGAGATTTTTGAGTTCATGGAAGATTATGCCAGCTGGACTCATGGCAGGAACAAGGCAGGAATATTTTGTTTATATATGCATTTTGAACATAGATTTAGGTATGTGTGACATTAACTTGGACAAATGTATTATTTTGGCTGTTGAATTATATATTGTTCTTTCTCTTTCTTGCAGTTTATTGATGTTCCTGAGGATTGGTGTTAAAGTGCTGAAGAATTCTCAAAAAAAGAAAAGATGACACTTTACAGAGACTACATGCAGATCTTGAGGACACAGATGTACTGAAATACTTTCATTTTATACAAGATATATGAAAACGACAATAAAATAACCATTTTATAATAAAATTCAATTTGGGGTGTTTTCATAACTGTAGATGAAAGGAAATAAAATGTATTGCATTTCAAATATTTGTTGATTTATGTGCATGACATATTACAGATAATGTTCACATTCTCCTGCCTAATACCAGATCTAGATTTATAACTATCTTATTTAAAAGTCTTCCAACCAAAGACATTATTCAGACAGCACCATGATAGTCACAGACTGAGATGTATTTACTTTGACCTATAGAGGGCCCAAAAATCTTTTAATAAAACCAATATTTTTAGACCAGACAAATAGCTGTTATTTTTAAAGTATACAAAGTTGTAATATATTTGGCCAGTTTTATTATAACCTTTTTTTCACTGTACAAAATCACGAGTGTCTAAATCTTCATTAAAAAAATACAATAGAATAATTAAAATGTAAATGTACAATGTAAAATACATTCATCTTTTTTAAAAAATTTTTTATTTTATTTAATTTTTGGTAACAGTTTACAATTAGGTTTCAATTTTTCAATAGTTAACTGCATTGGTTAACATGAACTAACAATAAAATGTTTATTAATCTTAGCTAATGTTAATTTCAACATTTACTAATACATCATTAAAATCAAAAATTGTATCTGTTAATATTATTTAATGGACCTGAGCTAACATGAACTAAGTTGTTTTTTTATTAACTAATGTTAACGAAGATTAATAAATCCTAACAAATTGATCATTGTTAATGTTAACTAATGGGTGTTTCTTGTAAAATGTGTTTACACTTTATTTTAAGGTGTCATTTACAGTGTAATTTTATATTTAAGTACTGAGTAACATTAATTAACAACATGTACTTACTGTATAGGGTTAGGATTTGGTTGAGGGTTATTTGCATGTAATTATGCATAATAAGTACATGTAACATGTAACAAGGACACTGTAACATAAAGTGTTATTATTAATTTTTCCACACATCTCTGCTGCTGTAAATGTATGTGAAGGAGGTTTCTGATGCTTTTTTGTGTTTAATCTTGTATTATGCCTGGGACAATTAAACGTATCGCTTATTATCAGTGGCGGACTGGCACCAAAAAGAGGCCCTGGCAATTTTAGCAGAGAGGCCACATTTGTCTTCTCAAGTCATCTGCAACCAACAAAGAAACATAACATTACACAAACAACACACTCCAATAATAGCTTAACCAAGACATGAAAAATAAATGTTTTACCTTCATGTGGTTACAGTAGCAGGTTGCGCAATAATTTGCTTTTCTCTGCCACTCTGTCAATCACATCATGCATCTATCTCACAATAGAGAGATTACATACATTTAGGCTATTTGTCCTTCACAGGAAAAATAGAAATAAAAAGTCATTATTATTATTATTATTATTTAGTTCATAGGGCTATTATTTTTCAGAGATAGGCCGTGGTGTTTGTTTGTTTGCTTTTTTCCTTGTTTTTTTGTGGCCGCCTGCAGCTCCGCTTAATTTATTATTATTTTATTCATATTTACATTTACATTTATGCATTTGGCAGACGCTTTTATCCAAAGCGACTTACATTGCATTCAACGTACACATTTTTACATTTTGTCAGTTCATAAGTCTGTTGATTTGCGACGGCCTATTGTTGCAGACACTCCGCTTTATTTATTTATTTACAGTGTTGGGGCTAGTTACTCAAAAAATAATATATTACATATTACATATTACTCTCAAAAATAGTAATGCCTTACTTTACTTTATTACTCCCTGGAGAAAGTAACTAGTTATATTACTAGTTACATTTTTTTTCTTAATTACTCTATAATTGCCTGAGATGCATCAGATGGAGGGAGAACATACAAAGGAGGAGTGTTCTTTAGGGTCTTTATTACGCCAACAACAGACTGGCACTGTCTAGCACAAATAACTACAAACAACTGTACTTGTACTTGCCGTTGTTGACGCTTCCATTTTTCCCCATCTGTCCCAATAATATCTGTCTGCAGAGCCGCAGAGCCACAGTTTCACCACAGCAGTTTTACCCGCGCATGCGCAATTTCAGGTTGTAATTCAAGCCCTATAAATAGTCATTTATATGCAAAATTGTCTATAAAACACAACCGGTCTTCCGACCTTTTACTATATGCGCGAGGGAGAGAGAGCAATACAGCGCTCGTGTTGTTTGAAGGCGGTGAGAGTGAACGGGTTGCGCGCGTGCGTCCGGGGCGCTATATTTTTTTCCCCAGGATGGTAGGGGAAGACTCATGAATATTCATTAGGGAAGTCATCCCTGATTGGCCTTAACTGCCGCGTGTCGACCAATCGGTGATGGTAAATGATACCTCGTGCCAAACCCAGACCAATCACTGTTCCATTCACGCCCTCCTCCCCTTCCCTTCTGTTCTCTGTGTTGTGTGCCTTGTGTGTGATGAAGGTGCTACTGGCAAATGTAACGCAAGTAACTAGCTCGGGAAAACTGTAATAATATTACCATTTTCAGACCAGTAATGTCTTACACTACCAGTTACTGAAAAAAGTAATATTATTACAGTTATTACTTTGTAACGCGTTACACCCAACACTGTTTATTTAGCCTTTTTATATGGTTGTGATGAGCGCCGAGCGAGCCGCTGGCTGTGCTGCCGGTTGCGGGCGGCCAATCCGCCAAAAGGCGGCCGCATCTCCGCTTTATTTATTTATTTAGCCTTTTTATATGGTTGTGCGCCACAAGTTGTGATGAGCGGCGAGCGAGCCGCTGGTGGTGCTGCCGCTTGCAGCCATTGCGCCAATAGGTGGCCGCTTCCTCGCTTTATTTAGCCTATTTATTTGTTTGTGATGCGGCCACAACAAGTGATGAGACCAGGCGGCCGCAGTGGCATTTGCCCACATTGCCCAATGGCCAGTCCGTCACTGCTTATTATAATGTTCCATTCTCCGAATACATCAGGTGTGCTCATTATATGTCTCATTAGTGAGTCTCAGGGGTATAAAGCAACCTCGGTGCTCAAACAGTCTAGACAACGATCCACCCAGATCCCTCAACGGGGATTTATAAGCACAAATCCCCAAGCGCACCTAGATGACCCCATATGTGTCCGCCGGTTTTGTGCGGCTGGGCTTTTGGTTTCATTACGGTAAGGTGGACCTGCACTGTCAGCACAGGCAGATGTCAGGTGATCAACCGATTATTGCGCGTAGGTTGGACTGTAAGAAATCACAAAATGGCATTTTTTAAATACAAGAGCATCATTTTGGGATTACGCATGGCTGGAAAACGCACCATGTACTACCAGCTCATGTGATGATGCGCTAAATCACTGGGAAATACAGCGTTTGTTGTGTATTTATGATCAAATATCAGCAGTGAGCGCCTGGCCAGATCATGGGGCTGTGTTACAGTCTGCGTCCACGCTTGTTTGGGGACCTCAGTGGATCCATTTCCAACGCCAACTCGGAGTCAGATCACCAGCCTCCGGATCCTGGGATGATGATGATGCCGTCGTGCGTCCGGGGCTCCAGGCATCGCGACGAGGACTCTGGGGGGAATAGCGGGAAGACATCATCCACCTCCCCTTTACGCACCGGGGACGCCGGTAAGATCCCGGCCGGGGAGCTCCGCCGTGGCGACGGGGACCGAGCGCTCATCCAGAACGGTGGAGGTGGAGGAGGAGGAGGAAAGAAGAGGCTGCAGCTGCTCCAGACTCCCAGCAGCGCCCAGAAACACAAGAACTGGGACAAACTGTTGGTGGAGGAGAAGGAGGCCGAGAAGGAGGCCAAGAAAGTCAGCAAGAACATTGACAGGGCCTTGAAGGAACTCAAACGGGAATATAAACAGACGCATCGGCTGCTGCTCTTAGGTGGGTGATGCTGCCATGCCTACTGCATGGTGGCTTTCTTTATTACTATTATTGAAAATGTGTAGGCATTGACGTCATAAAGCAATGCTTAAAATGTATGCTAGCACTATACTTGAAACCTGAGTGAATATAACATATTCTCGATACTTTCCTAATGCCTCATAATACACTTGGAGATCAATCAATACTTATTTTAATGAGCGATACCGATTATTTTAAGGTTTAAATGTCTAGTCTATATACACACACCTATATGCTTGTTTTGTATCTGCTTTTGACACCAATAAACTATAACAATAGACTATGCATAATGGATATTTTCATAGAAATATTAATATAACAATATTATTAAAGTATAACACTGCTTCTAAACAGTGGGATTTGCAAATTAAGTGGAAAACTTAATATATATATATATATATATATATATATAAAAAAAAACATTTCAATAATGAAATATCCATATTATTATTTGTGGAGGTGGATTTGCCATTTGTTTTAATCCATTGCATTGCGTTAAAAGGAAATATGATAATGTGTAACTGGGGTTACAATTATTGTTTACACTTTATTTTTAAGGTGTCATTGTTACAGTGTAATTATATATTTAAGTACTGATTAATATTAATTAACAACATGCACTATAGGGTTAGGGTAGGATTATGGTTTGGTTGAGGGTTAGTTGCATGTAATTATGCATAATTTACTGTTATTACTATGTACATTTTACATATGTAACAAGGACACTGTAAAATAAAGTGTTACCCAATGATTTATTAAAAGATAGAATGCATTGCTATGTATATTACAGGGCATTAAGAATACTTTTATATAATACTTCTATAAATTCAAGCTTCAAGAAACATGATTTTGTCATACATTATGTTATCTGTCTATTTGGTGTATCTCCTATTTACAGTGTTTTGGTCTTGTGGTGGTTTAATTGAGTAAGATTAAGATATCAGAAAATAAAACTGAGCCCATAGATTGTCAGCAAGTGCATGATGCTTTGATAAGATAATAGTATAAGTCACAGTTCAAGAATCTATTACTTTGACCTCTGGGACACTGAAAGATCCTGTGTGTGAGTTGTCAGTTTAATTCTTGGAAGCAACTAAACTGCAAAACTACACACATGCACCTTTGATTTTAAAGTCCCCCTGTTGTCAATACTTTTATCCCTTAACTCATCTTTGATCACCAAAATTACATATTGTAAACGTTTTTCCCTTGAAAAAAAAAATCGTCATGCCTTAAAATGGCTTGACTGTAACTCTACTACACCCTTGCCTCATTTAGTATACGCGGTTCTATGAATATGCAAATGGACCCCGCCTCCACTCACTCACGCCAGCTCAGAGATCCACTCGTTGACGATCACACGTTGATCTGATCGGTTACAAGGTAGTTTGTGACATCAGAAACACCAGCGATTTCAAACCGCTTTGTTTAACTACAGATTTAAGGAGAAAATACTCAGCAATTGTTGTCGACTTATGAATTTGCACATGGTTTGTCTTAAAGCATATTAAAAACACCACAGACATATAAACAACATTTAAAACTTGATTTTCACCACAGGGGGACTTTAAACAACACACCACAGAATAATACTGTATCTATGACTCTATACAGCAGTTTTAAATCCTCTAAAACATTTTCCTCTTTCCACATATGTCTTGAGCACTGGGCTGTAAAGTTTAGTATGTTGCTAAGTAATGTCTGCATACTTGTCTCTAAAGGCATGAATCATTCAGACTAAAGGTATTAGACTTTCCGACGATTCTGATTTCATTCATTTATTGTCCTTTGCTACTGATAACAATCGACTGACTAACTTCTAAACCCACACTGGGAATTTCCAATCTTTCCATACTCTTTTATGCTGCTATCAAATGGCACATGACATAAAGAAGGACAGAAGCCTTGTTGTTAATCTGACCTTCTCGAAGTAAAGGTTCAGTGGGGTTCTATATAGAACCCTAGGGTTCTCGACTCAATTTTAAAGAACACTCTTTATGCCAAAAAGGTGCTATATAAAGAGAAATGCCTTGAATGACTGCATAACACTTTCATGTTTAATAGTTATATTAATTTTACGCAGGTTTCACAGACAAGGCTTAAGCTAGTCCCAGACTAAAATGCATGTTTGAGCTGTTGTAACTGAAAGCAACTTGCCCTGAAATATCTTAAAATATGTCACTGCCATTGTTTTGTCTCAAGATGCACACCCAAATGTTTTTTTCTAAGGCAAATCTACTTAAATGTCCTAATTGAACTAAGGCCTAATCCTGACTTGATCTAAGCCCTGTCTGTGAAACCAGGCCTTTTTCTAGTGATAAAGTAAGTTTTATTTTATCACATTTAATCAAAATAAAAACTGAATTATAACAAAATGAATGAATATTAAATCCATAAAATGATGGGAACCCCTAAAAGGTTCTTGAAGTGCCTGACAGAACCCTATAAAACCCTTTCTTCTGAATCCAGCAACGATTTGGGATCTATTTATCCTTATAAATAGATCCCAAATCATTGCTGGATTCAGAAGAAAAGGTTTTATATAGAACTCTAAAAGGTTCTGTCAGGGAGAGGGCAAATCTTCATGTTTTACCGACACATGGCTCATTTGAACTCTGGCATAGTTGGTCAAACACAAATACAAATACAGAGTGGCATCTCAAATCCTTGCGCATTCAGTGTTGTGAGATTGAAATTTCATAGAGACCAATTAAACAAGTTCGGCTGCAGACAGAGGTGTTGTCAGTTTTTAGAAGTAGATAATTAAAAGAGACAGAGAAGTCATCCAAGATGTGGCTTATAAATTAACTTTAATGTTATCTTTAAGCTTTATGATAGTTATTTTTAGTTCAGAAGAATGACACATCCTTGGGAATGTCTTTGTACAAGTTGTACTGTAACTACTTAAATCAAGAAGTAGATAAAACAGCCCTAAAGTGAATATCATTTCCTTTTAATAGAGGTAACAGGTATTTTTGCCTATGGACTAAATAACATGACTATAGCTTATATTTAATGAATGTGCAGAAATAGCCTATTTTAATGAGCTATAAAGCACGTTTAGTCTAATAATGGACGCCTCACCCGTAAACAGCAAAGAGGGGTGTAGGGCTCGTATTAGCGTTGAATACTTTGATTATGGTTGTACCATAGGGAATCTTTTAGGGCAAAAACAAGAGATTGTCATGCTTCCACTCAAGTTGGTATTGTTCATTTCTGTTGCATTGCAATGTGAAGTGTATGTAAACTGAACTTTGTCACCCTGTAAATAGGTTTTATCATTTACTGAACGTGTACTTTGGCTTTAGCGTGGCCCTAACTGCATATCGCTGGCTAATTGTAATGAAAGCATTATGCAATATGCTCTGTGTTGAAAGGTTTGAGCTTTAGGTCAGAAACATACATGTGCATGGCTTTTGTCCTTGAGTAAATACAAGCTTCAACAATTTTGCCTTCCATTTAATCTAGTGCAGTGAAACAAATTGATCCATGTCTATAAATATCAATATGTGGTATTGTTTTTAAATGCACTGTTAAAAAAAAAAAAAAAAAAAAAAATCCCCTTAATTTAACTTAAAACTAAGTTCAGTTGTTGCCTTACATTCAATATTAAATAAATTAAATCAATTTTGCCTAATTGAATTTGAAATTGAAATTGGAGTTAAAGTAATGGGGAAACATATGTTGCCTTGACTTATTGATAATATCATTTTTTTAACAGTGACTCTTCTTGGTAATGAGAGAAGTTTGAATGAAATTGGTATATTTGAATTGTGTTTAATATATATCCATATCGCCTTTATCAGCTGTTAAAGTAGGGCTTACATAACTTAATTGTATTTGGTATGAATTGTTTTGTTTTATTGTTTGAAAACAATAATTCAGACATTAATTGAAATCCTTTAAAGCTGAGCTCAACTATCACATAATTAATAAAACTAGAGTGGTTTCTGAATGAACAAAACTTCACATGATGTTGCAGCAATGTTTTCATCCTTGTGGCTGGCAAATAGTTGGACCTTAAGTGTTTTTGGTTCTCTAAGTTCTCAGTGATTTTATGCATGTGTAAATATATAGTTATATTTTATAAATTTTAAATTAAAATGTCTAAATCTTAATGTCATTTAACATCCCTAAACCACCATATGCACTTTGTTAGCTTCTGTTTTCTACCCATTTGAGCCAGTACAAGACATTTTCTTATATTTTTTTGACCTTTCATATCTCAGTGTAAAAGTTGATGTGCTGGAAAAGATGCTTTTACATTTTTCTTCATCATAATTTCAATCCATGTTCGATCGTATTCACAAGAATGGAGCTAGTGGTCATATTTGGTTTTCCACAGTTGCTTAGTGGTTTAACAAAACACTCTTCAGTTCACATGAATTTAAAAGCTTTTTTTAGAATGTATATGAGAAGTGAAAGTCATATGTGTTCTTAAGTATAAAATAGGAGAACTGCAATTTCTAAAGAAGTCATTTGGTGATATGCTATTTTTATGAGTATTTAATCAAATATTTCTGTTTGATGCTGATACGACCAGGCCAAATAATTAATCTCAAGGTAAATCAGATGTTCTTGCTGAAGTCACTGTTATGGAAATCGTTTTGTTTCCTTTATATACATTTATATCGTGGAACCCTTGTAGTTGGTGGTAAATTCATTCCCTTCCAGATCTGGCGATGTCATTG
The DNA here is from genome assembly GCF_963993115.1 of Abramis brama. NCBI lineage: Eukaryota > Metazoa > Chordata > Actinopteri > Cypriniformes > Leuciscidae > Abramis > Abramis brama. Next base: position 25,105,392 of record NC_139986.1, on the reverse strand, counting down.
GAGTTAAACTTTTTAAAAAAAAGAAGGTATTTTAGGATGAATTTGTGGTTGGTGAACAAAATGTATTGAAATAGTATAACACAACCTTCCTCCTTTTTATTTTAATCAGTGTTTTTTTACTCTCTCACATTTCTGTATTTAACTGGCAATAGCATGTCTAAATGACATAACCGTGTTGGGCAAGTTATGCTTCTTGATTTTGAAAAAAACTATATAGTGTGGTTTTAGAGGGAGCAGACCATTTTAAGACCAGCAAAACCAGCTTAGACTGGTTTAATGTTTTGTTTTTCCAGTATAAAACTTGACAGACTTTAGGACCCAGCCATTCGTCTGCTACAATGATGTAGAAGACCATCTTAAACCATTTAAGATAAGCAAAACCTGCTTAGACTAGTTAATATGTTGTTTTCCCCCCAGTATAAAACGACAGACTTTGAGACCCATCCATTCATCTGCTACAACATAACATCCGCTACACTTTACATTGTAACATTGTTTACTCGCGTTGTTACATTGAAACGTTCGATTTACGATCTCGTTCGTTACAGTGTTTCGACAGTCAGTCAGTCAGTCAGTGACACTTTGTAACAGTTTTCCTGGTTCCGGTCATTACCAGCTGTGGCCGACAGAGGCAGTGCTGAGTTACAGACTACAGCAGAGATACAGGCAGAGAATATCACATAGAAAAAACACAGAGAGGGCGAGAGAACCGAAGAGAAGGGAAGAGCGCCTGGCAGGGGCTCACAGAGACCCCCGGATCCAGATGCAAGTTCATATCCCACCTTACCGATCGATATGTGATCAATTTTATCAATCCCGTCGCTTGAATGACGCCCGGACTGCTTGAGACGTTGTAACGGAGGAGAAACAAAAACCTTCCCGGCGACCTTTTTTTTTCTTTCTGTCTATTGTGGATCATTTTCTCTCTTTGGAATCGGAATTGGATTGATCATTCATAAGGACAGCGCACATATTGGCTTCGAGGGAGTAAGATGGGGTGTTTGGGGAGCAGTAAAACCGAAGACCAGCGCATCGACGAGAAAACACAGCGAGAGGCCAACAAGAAAATAGAGAAACAGTTGCAAAAAGAGAGACAGGCTTATAAAGCCACACATCGACTGTTGTTGTTGGGTAAGAGAAGACTTGAGGCGTTATATCTGACATACGAGAGCCATCCGAGGCTGTGTTTTTAAATGCACCGTGTTTGACAGCTCAATCTGGCATGTCGGATTGTACATATGAAGAACACACACCGTGATATCTGAAGTATCTGAGAGACTTTGCATGTATTCTCACGGCTGTGTTTTTTTGCTTTCGTAGGGGCTGGTGAATCGGGCAAAAGCACTATCGTGAAGCAGATGAAAATTCTTCATGTCAACGGGTTTAATGCGGAGTGAGTTCATGTTTACTGTCCTAATGTCATATATGTGCATGTAAGGGCGGCATATGAAGGTTGGGCCCTGTGTTCAGCCTCGGCATGGCGAAGGAAACACTCGTACATGCTGAAGCTGATAGTGATGTAGCACTACGTGCTATCGGCTAGTGCTTCACTGCAACATCACTGTTAAATGGTCATACAGAATCTGGATGTAGGGAACGCATGGCTGAGAAGTGACTAAAATCAATTACCAAATGCTCATCAGGCCTATGGGTGTTAAAGTTTCTTAAACACTTTTTGCATCCTAAAAATAATTGGAATAGCATGTCTAAATGACATAACTTTGTTGGGCAAGTTATGCTTGTCGAATTTAAAAATAAAATAAAATAATAATTAAATACATATATATATATATATATATATATATATATATATATATATATATATATATATATATATATATAGTCAGTCACACTTTAGATCAGGGTCCAATTCTCACTATTAACTAACTATTAACTATGACTTTTTGCCTCAATAAACTCCTAATTACTGCTTATTAACAGTTTGTAAGGTAGTTTTTACGTTTTTGTATTAGTTGTGTATTGGGTAGGATTAGGGATGTAGAATAAGGTCATGCAGAATAAGGCAACAATATGTGCTTGATAAGTAGTACTAATAAACAGCCAATAAACTAGTAATATGCATGCTATTAAGAAACTAGTTACTAGTGAGAATTGGACCCTAAACTAAAGTGTTACCATATATATATATATATATATATATATATATATGGGGGGAAATAATAAGCATCCTAATATCCTAATGTCATTCCAGTCCGGTATGCTGTTTTTTTTTATTGTTTTTTTTATGTGCAACACAAAATGAGAATGTGTGTCCAACTCCAAACTATATTTGTTTCTAAGAAAGCAACATAAAAGTATTTCAGATATGACATTTCAAGTCTTCTGAAGTCATATGATAGCTGCATTTGAGGAACAGTCTGAAATTCCATTCACTTCAGCTGTCATATTTCATTCTCCATTTCATGATACGTCATGTTTGGTTACATTTTGCCAGAAGCTATGAAGTTTCAGGCTGATTCTCACACTAAGTTATCATATGTCTTCAGAAGGCTTGAAATATCGTGCACAAGTCATATTAGACTGTTTTTTGTTGTTGTTGTCATTAGTTAAAAAAAATTACACCATACAGGTTTGGAATGACATGAGGGTGATTAAATAGTGACAGAATTGTTATTTTTGTGGTGAACGATTCCTAGAACGAGGTGTTGCATATGTGCAGTTCAGCCTTGCATTTTATTTTTCAGATTTTTCTGCCTTTTTACTAAATTTAAATGTTTTCACTTATAGGGAAAAGAAACAGAAAATTCAAGACATTCGCAAGAATGTAAAGGACGCCATCGTGGTAAGTGAGCCGTTCACAGTCCTGATTTAGTTTCTAGAAGTTTTCTGTATCTAATCTCAGTCTCATGGCTCATAACTCTTTGATTTTTATTTCTAGACCATAGTGTCAGCAATGAGCACTTTAATACCACCCGTCCCACTCGCTAATCCAGAGGACCAGTTTAGGATCGACTATATCAAAAGCATAGCGCCGCTCTCTGACTTTGATTACACACAGGTAAGGAGTCTCATTTTCATCATTTACCTAAGATGCTTTCAGTGACATTTGAATTTGTGTAAATGTGTTGAGGCTTTTGAACCGCTTACCGAGAGGTTTTGTATGACTCTTTTGCATGATTGCAGCTTAATTAAAATTATGATTTTTTGCTTGGTCTTTTTAAAAAAAATAAAAGTTTGGATATGTTTCTAAGGAACGTTACTTTATGGGAAGATAGATGCTGACTGCATCTGTTGTTGTTTGAGTTTGTGATTAAATGGGTGGTAAATATTATAATTTTTAAGAATAAGAATAAAAACAAGGCCCGATAATTTTGTCAGCAGTGTGGGAAAAAGTTCTAGCATTTCTAGCCTAAATAATTTTTAAATGCATTTACAGATACATTTTTTACATTTAGCTTTTGTGTATATTTACACACATTTTCAACAGTACTCAAATTATTGTAGTTATATTAAATGGTGGTCAAAATAATGTTTTTTTTTTTTTTTACATGATTAGCATGTTGCTACGATAGCTTGCGTTCAGTTTTTGGTTTGTCATGCATTGCTGTTGTATCTGTGGTTTATGAGCACATCAAGTCAAGTTAAACCACAAGCTTTTTATGTTAAATTACAGGTTTGTGAGGAATATTTTGAGTTCATATGTAGGATTTAATTTCGAAATTGACTAATCCAGGAGGCCTTGACTAATCCACGGGACAGAGAAACACAACGTAGGTTTTCACATTAAATGCATTTGCATCAATTGCTTTAGTCATCAAAAAACTCAGGTCAAAAGATAGTCTTTTTGAAGTTGTCAGTGAGTGATTTTTGTAATGTAGACATTTTATGTTCCTTAAAGTAGGTGTCTGGCATAGGTTTATTCAAACCAATATTTTTACCAGTCATTAGAAGACACAGAAGTCATGGAAAACTTGTCAATGACGTTTTCTTAGCTTTGCTTGTTTTAAGGTATAACTCTGGAATTGGGTGTTTTTTTTCCAGTGAAATATGAAGAATATCATCTGATCTGTCTGAATCAGACTGAAACTGACACTAACTATTAAGTTCTCTCTCTATCATACCGATGCAGTCTGTTAGCTTTAGCTTAGCATATGTTTCTGCTGTGCTTGAGTTTCGTTTGTTAGCATTAGACCGTGTGCAATGGGGTCAGTTATTTTCATTATGATTCTGTTGTGATATTCTAGCACATTTAACGCCTTTGCAGAAAAGCTGGACTGCGGTATGGCAGATGTCTTCAGCCTGTGACTTTTGATTGCACAAATGTTGGCTCTTCTTTTTCAGATTATCATTTTTAGACCGTGTGGACTCTCCTGAAATGGAGATCTTTAATTAGGCAGTTTTAGACCCCAGATCTTTTCTCAGCTCAAATTAAGTCCCTGGATTTCTCTTTAATTAACTAATGGCAGACATTTATATTCACCTGTGAATTCATACATTTTTGAATATTTTGACGGTTGGATTGTAAATACTGGAACTTCCAGAAAGTTCACTTCTTATTTAGAGAGTAGTTTGCTGTTTACTCTTGGGTTCAACAGGTGATAGATACAATATTGACTGCTAACACGTATTATTTGTTTATCTTAAATTTGCATAAAATTTGCAAGATTACACTGGAGGAAGTACTGAATCCAGATAGAAATAACACTTTACAATAAGGTTTCATTTGTTAACTTTAGTTAGTTAGTATGAACTAACAAGGAACGATGCTTCTACAGCATTTATTAATCTTAACTAATGTTAATCTCAACATTTACTAAAATATATTTAGCCCAAAAGTTGTATGTGTTAATATTAGTTTATGCCCTGTGAACGAACATGAACATTTTTAATCATTAACATTAAAAATTAATGAATGCTGTAAGAATATATTGCTCATTGTTAGTTCATGTTAGTTAATGCATTAACCAATGTTAAATCTGTGAAGCCCCTAAAGCCCCTAGGTCAGTGCTTTTGCGTTTCTTTAGGGAACGCAAAAGTTTTGTGAGAAAATGCAAAAGCATTGGAATATATATATATATATATATATATATATATATATAATTTTTTTTTTTTTTTTTTTTTTTTTTTTTTTTTCTCCCATCTCTCATTTTTTTAAATCACCATGATTGATTTAGAGGCTTCGTACAAATGAGTCCTTGTTATAAAGTACTTTATAACAATGAGATTAGAAACATTGACACACAAAAGTGTTCCTGTGCTGTTACTTCCTTCAGTAGATATTCAGTGGTTCATGAGAAATATATTTACATTTTTCTACTAGGGCCGCACGATATATTGAAATTATCGAAATATCACAAATGAACATATCGCAATGGCTTGCGATTACTGCATGATTTTTAATACTCCAAAATATTACAGAAAATCCAAGTTTTAGGTCGACGCAGACAGCAGAGAGTAGATTGGACACATTTTTTGTTACATACATGTGACATGCTTAATGTTATTATGTGCAATAAGTGAAGTATTCATGCGCACAGAAAGCCGCCTCTCGGACCCCATGTGATCCTGAATTCAGTTCTCTTCCAAATACACACAAAATTATGTAAAAATGCCCATCTTCGAGAAAGAAAGCGTGTGTATAACAATGTATTGGATCCGTGCATCTCTTAAAGTGACAGCAGCCTAATAAACCTGCTTCCGCCTGTGTCGTTTGTTGTTTGATTAACATTAATCACAAAGAGAAAATCACTCACTGCTTGAGACTGAATAACTTTCGCAGCTTTAATTCATACAGTGAAGACTAAGCAGTGTTTTATTTTTACATTTGATAATTCAATTTCTGTTGTTAACCCTAATGTAGGCTTACCTAAACCCCCTGGTTACACTGACATTAAAATCACACTTACTTTTTATGTAATGCTAAATGCAAATGCTATGCAAATGTAAATGCTAAATGCTAAATAACACTGCTGTTCACTTTCAGAAGTTGTAGGGATGCTTTCTTCTCGCAAAAAAGAATGTGAAACATTTATGTTGGTTATATCATTTTCAGGTTTTAAATATATTTTAAACAGAATTTTATTTTACACTTTATCGATTATCGTATTGGATATCGAATATCACGTTATTTAAAAAGTTATCTTATTTTCTTCAATATTGTGCAGCCCTATTTTCGACTAATATTTGGTCATAAGCTCTGAAAAGTACATGAATGTTAAAAGTAATGTACTGAAATATGAGCTAGTAAAATGAGCTAGTATTTTAAGCTTTATGTAAAGTTTCAAACAAACTAAGATAGAAACTAGCATTTGAATGCTTGCATGATGAGATGTGCTCGAAGCAGTGCTTGAATCCACAGTGGTGGGCCTGTGTGATCAGTCAGTCTATTTCCAGAACAGCCAAAAGGCTTTTAACCAAAACACATTTTATGAATGTAGCTGGAAGTATGTAGTGGTATCAGTTCAAGAAATATCTCTTAAATGAAGCGAGGCAGACACCGTTCTAAAAATGGTTGCTAAATTCAATCATTTAGTTTTTAGCATGCAAACATATAAACATTTATTTTATTTTTTTTCCACAGGAGTTTTTCGACCATGCGAAGAAGCTCTGGGATGATGAAGGCGTCAAGGCCTGTTATGAACGGTCCAACGAATATCAACTAATCGATTGTGCGCATTAGTAAGTATAAGGTTTATCATAATAGTTAACCTATGATGATGGTGGCTTTTTGTGAACTGGCATAATTAAAAGTGAAGTTGATTGCATATTGCTTAAGATGCAGCTACAAAATGTCTTCTGCAAGAGTTCTTCTCTGTTGATATTTATGATTTTAGCACAAATTAAAAGGAACCACTAAACAGCACAAACAAATAATCACATCTATTATTTATGGTCCTAGTGGTCGTTGCAGTCAGTCATTTGGTTTTACTGATGTTTTAAACAGAATCTCTTTATCTGAATTGTATTTATGCTGTGGTTATAGTGTGTTAATTTGAATCTAATGGGAATATATTCAGTAAACATTTCAGTACTCAGTATGGGCCTGTTCAAAAGTTTGGGGCCGGTCATGATTTTTGTTTTTGAGTCTCTTTTCTCATTTATTTGATTATAAATGGTAATAAAAATGGTTATATTGTTAATATTATGAAAGTATTATTTTATAAAAAGTATAAAAATGGTAATATTGTTAATATTATGAAAGTATTATTTTATAAAAAGTATAAAAATGGTTATATTGTGAATATTATGCAAGTATTATTTTATAAAAAGTATAAAAATGGTAATATTGTTAATATTATGAAAGTATTATTTTTCTATTTGAATATATTTTAAAATGTAATTTATTCCTGTGATCAAAGCTGAATTTTCAGCTTCATTACTCCAGTCTTCAGTGTCACATGATCCTTCAGAAATCATTCTGATATGCTGATTTGCTGCTCGAGAAACATTTATGTTTATAATTAACCATGTTGAAAACAGTTTTTGTAGAAACCGTGATATTTTTTTTAAGGATTCTTTATTAATAAAAAGTAAGGATTTATTTGAAATCTAAATCTTTTGTAACAGAAGTGTAGGTATTTATTGTGACACTAACAACTGACTAGTTGATTAATGAGGCAAACTATCACTGACAGTGCTGTGCTTTATCTGTCTGACATGGAAAACATTCTCGGAAAAGTTGCATCTGTAAACCAGTTCAGGCTACCAACGAATTAGTCTGTTTTGAAAATATGTCGTTTTTGCACATCCCTGTAAGGAACGTGCCTGATCAGGTTCAGATGAACCTGAAACCAACCTATTTATTCAAGGGCTTCCTTAAGACGTCCAGGCAGCTGACTACAAACATGTCGTATATGTATTTAAGTGTCTTTGCCTTTGAAATGGTGCGTGAATCTGTTTTTACGTGCACTGTTGGCTTTTTTAGGCCAGTGCTGACGTTTGTCCTGTACAACAGTGGCCGTGTGTCAGGTATGAAAGTGTGAGGAGGGTGGTCAGGTCATGGGAGTTGGTCAGCCGCTTTGTAGGACGCAGATACCATCACCAGCCAGTGCAGGGCCTGACACATAATGGCGACTGTTGTCTCTCAGTCAGAAAAGGCCCGGAGATACTCAGAGAATCATACAGACACCCAGCTGCTCTCAATACAGGCTTGTTCTTTGTGGAAGACTTTTACAATACTGAGAATTCCTCTGTTATACAACTTTGAATCAATGTCTGCTCAGATATGTTAGCTGTGATCCAGGTCGATCTAGGGGTGTGCAGTCGTTGAGAAAGTTTTCAGATAAATTTAATTGCTTCCACTTTGTTGTACTTTGCCCCTGCAGAACTCGCCCTCATGATTCCAGGGTAGCGATGCGCAAATTATCAAAATAAAACGGAAATCGCGGTTTAAATGATTATATGCGCTATTACTATAACTAATTATATAACATTCATTTGTGAACACAACATGAGGAAACAATCTTTCCTGTGCATGGTTTTCAGTTCAAATAAAAGTTTGTTGGTTTAACATTTGAAAATAAAGCAATTCTGTACAGATTTTACAGATGTAATGTAAAATGTAAATTATTATAAAATATTATTATAGTGTTTTTTTAACTGTAAAATATTACAGTAGTAATATTTCTTATTTTAACTATACTAGCATCCACACCAGCGGATGATATCGTTCTGTTTATTATCTGGAGTCAGGACGCGCTGCCGCTTTAAATGCTCAAGCTCTTTAATGCAGGATGGATTCTGATTGGCTGTCAATGTTTTTATGTTCATCAGCTGGAAGTATTGGTTCTGAAAGTGATTCCAACGATATTGTTTCTCTGCGCCATTATCGTTATAGTTGTGGTGTGGAGTCTACTATTCTTTTATATTATGGTTATAGTTATCGTCCGTAGTGTGAACGGATTTAAGTCCGTGAGATTTGTACGCCTGTTTTTGTCCACCCAGGTGTTAATTCAATTACCTTGAAAAGTAATAGCACACATTTCCTCAACAAACCACATGATTTGGAGGTCTCATTCAAACAACACAAATGTTGCAGGGCGAGTTATGCACTAAAATTTAATAGTTCAAAACACCAACCCTGAGCGAGAACAATTATGATATTTATGCTGGCTTTAGCAAACATCTGTAATCCAATAATTATATCTCTCATTATTATACCAGTAATAAACTATTATATCTCTCTTTAGACTTTCGACATTATATTTGACATCACATCACTATATAGATATAAAAATCCATAATTTAAGAGAAACCATCATTCAATCTAAAAAGCCATAGAAAAATACAGTAAAATGCACTATTTTCTTTGCTAAATAAACAGAAGAATATATGTAGTATTAAATTTATAATATTTATTTAAAAAAGTAATATTTTTTTACCACGACATTTTAAAGCTTGTAAAATGCCATGCACTGTTCAGACTAAAGCTCTACAAATTTAAAAAAGTGATTATTGTATGTTGTGCATTTATTTATTTATGTTTCCTGGTTGGGTTACCAAAAATGCAGATGATAATTTATCAAATGTATATTAAAATGTTATATACATATTGTAGTTTGCAAAATGTTATGTATATGTGTGGTAGGCACACTCAAACAGGAAATATATAAATAAAAAAATATAATGCATTCACAACACAACAGGCCTACTCACATTGCTATCGGAGAGTATTACAATTTTTTTCAATTGTTAGAATTATGCTCAACCAGAAAGTGGCATTTGTTAGTCAAATGTTTTGCAATTATTTATGCTACTGTACCTCAATACTGTAAATCTGAGCAGATGTAAATCTATAGCAAACTCTTATGTTATAATCAAGCTGTTTTATCGCAATGCATCTTAACTGGCCTTTGGCCTGTGAGATCACTGAACGATCCCTCGTGATTTTGTGACATCTGTCTGTGTTCGTTTCTATTTCTCTATTGCGTGTCTATTTTAAGGCTGAAAGAAAACGGATTACATGTCAATGTCAAACCGCCGAGACGCACAAATACACGTTTGTACACGAGTGAGAGCGTGCTGTTGTGATAGAGGACACTTGTACAGAAACAGTGAAAGCAGCAGTCCGAGCTAGAGAGATCCCAGTTGTGTGTGTGTGTGTGTGTGTGTGTGTGTTCTGTATGGAGATTGTGTTTGGGCTGTCTGTCCCCCTCCTCCCTCCACCAGAGCTTATGTAAAGGAACAGCGCAGCCGGGGCAAGCAGGAGCTATTTATAGCACAGCACTGCAGAGCACTCACTGGTGGAGGGTGTCACGTGTGTGTGTGTGTGTGTGTGTGTGTGTGCGCGCCGCCGAATCAAAGGGAGTATCCCGGCAATGCGCGTAAACAAAGGAAGGTCAGAAAGAGAAGGTGAGGCGCAGAAAGGGCCTGTGTGTGTGTGTGTGTGTGTGTGTGTGTGTGTGTGTGTGTGTGTGTGTGTGTGTGCAGTTATACATATCAGACCCTCATAAGTGCTTAAAGGGAATAAACATTCACTGATGTACAGCGGCGCTCTCTCTTTCTCTTCTTTTTTTTCCTGCCTTTTCTTACATAGATACACAAACAAACACGCACATGTGCAGTTGATAAAAATAGCAACAGATTATGAATTCCTTTTTTAGCATTTCGGATTTCTGTTTCGAGATTTTTGCCAGCATTTACCTAAAAATAGAACGACCCCACACAACTGCTCAGAGCTATGAAAACCAGTAATGATTATTAAACCATCATGCAATTGTATTAATGTTACGTACCATCAATTCAAAATGTATGAATCTTTTTTTTATGGAATATTGGAGCATTTATTATAAATGATTTATCTGTGCACTTTTTCTGTAACTCGTGTGCTCTCGTAACCTTTAATCAATGTAACAACAGGGAAGAAAAGACAATCGCAACTTCCTTTTCACGCTGACTTTGAATATAGTTTTTAATATGATTTACAATAGACAGATATCTTGTGTCAAGTGTGTTACTTTAACGCATGTAGGTTACTTTACTTTTTATTCTGTAATTAATTTATTTCCTCTGGTCCCACAGATGTAAAATTTTATATTAGCAACATAATTTTATATTTGTAAAAATATACAAATGTGGTCCCACAAATATGAGAATTATTTTAGCAACATTTTTATTTTTTTAAACCGTTTTGCTGGAAAGCAATAACAAATGATGCGACTCATTACTGATTTGCTTATAATCTTCAATGGGTTCGAACTAAACGAAAGACTAAATTATTTTACATTATAAAGAGTATAATTGTTTGTGTGACAATTAATCATCAGCACAAAATTCATGATCATGACAGGCTTAGTTGCATTCTTAAATTATATTTAAATTTATTTACATTTGTGCATTTGGCAGATGCTTTGCATTTAAGCTTTACATTTTTTTTTTTTTTTCAGTTCATGCATAAACAAATATTTATAATAACAACTTCTTTCAATAATTACAAGTCCAAACCCAATAAAAACCAGAAGTTTGTTTAGCCTCGGTTATAATCTCAAAAGTGTGTCTGATCTTGTCAGATTCGGATCCTAGTCTACTCTCTTTTACTGTTGTGCTTGCTGTAAAGAAAAGGGCATAATCTCAACAGTTAAAGTTTGTAACTTTTAAAAGTTTTGTTGATTGGAAGAGGTTCTGTATTACAGGAGAAATGCAAGCTCAAAAAAATAGCTTTCTTAAGCCCTATTTGGACGGGATTAACTTTACAAGGGTAGATGAGTAATGTAATTTTAGCACAGGACATCTGTAATATTAATGGCCCATTCGTCACCCTCATGTCGTCATGTGCGAATTACGTTGCTTCCTGATATCACGTGCGCAAATATATAAAACAGTTATGTCCGGTTGAACGATGTATTAATTAACTTCAGATTGGATTGTGTTGGTAATAGGCACTCGTGCCTCTAACAAGTGCTTCGATCTTCTTTCTGATCTGAATGGTGTGTGGAAAACACTTGAGTTTTGCCACAGACTTGTCCCAGCGTCTAGAACGCAACTGTATGCTTTTTCAAGCGTCTCCATACTTGAAAAACTGTGGAAAACTACTTTTAAACAGGAAATGACGGAATATTTACGTACATATTTACAGCGGGTCTATTCGCACGGGATTAGTATTACCTGAGGTCATTTTTCAGACCTTTTTACTGAAGGTAAAAGTCGCCGTAATCTTTACTGACATTGTCCATAATGATCACTGATATGGCACATTCAGACGGGACTAAAATCACAGAGAAGCCGAATAGGGCTTTAGTCTAATTCAAATGAGTGCAACAGTCGATTCCGGAAGTAAAAAAATCCTTCTTTTTCTCCATAGGGAAACTGATTTTGAACGAGAACTTAGAAACCTTCAAAAACAGACCTACTGTGAGCTACGAGGTTGTTAATTGATTGTATTTGCTTCCGTTGAAGCCATTAGCCTGCATTATTTCAGCTTATTTGATTTCCTATTTAAAAAACTACATTACCCATGATGCTGTACAGAAAAATCCACTAATCAAAAAGTTCTTAGGCTCCGCCCCCTCCCATGAAGCACTGCAAATAACGTAATCAAGTCGATCTCTATACGCTCTCAAAATACTGAAATGTATGTGTATATATATGCATATTTTGCAATAAACTTAAAATATATTGTTTAGATTTGTCAACATTTGTAAATGAGTAGTTTTATATTTATCCATTGTTCTCAATTTGCTTATGCTGTTCGCAGTGCTTCATGGGATTGTAGTTCTTTCCCTCACTAAGTACAGTCTTGTACCTTTGTGTTTTTGTCCGATTTTCAAAAACTTATTTTGCTTCAGATCAAAGTTTTAGTGTTGTGATTCACGCTTGTAGCTGATTGGCTTGGTTCATGGCTTATAAAGACGACTTTTAAAAAATCCCTATGGAAAAAAAGGGCGGGCAGTCATACACTCTATGATCTAATAAGAAACCTTGCACCGATACTCACAGCTGTAGAGCCGTTGTTCTCAATAGGACATGTGAAACGTGTTCAAACATTCCCATATTGTTCAGTGTGAACTGGATTTACAGGTTTTGGAATGACTCCCGGTACAATTTCTTGTTTCCCCTGTGATCTAGAATCAACCTCATGTTCCTAAACAGCGTACAAAGCGCCCATCGAGTACAATCTGGGCTTTATTATCTTATCTTGTCTTATCTTATCTTTGGTACAGAACATTCTCAAGACTAGCAAGAACCACAAAGATGAATCAGATTAACCGTGTGAGACTTTTAACCGTGTTATTTTCGACGAAGAGCGACGAAGCAGATTAAATGAAATTAAAATAAACACGCATTCAAAATAACTATTTTACAATGCATCATTTTATGTCTGAAATCTGATTGTCATGCTATATATACACGTAATGAGATATATATATATATATATATATATATATATATATATATATATATATAGTTTATCAGTTAACATGAATATATATATATATATACACACACACACACATACACACACATACAAATATATATATATATATACACACACACACATACACACACACACACACACACACACATACACACACAAACATATATATATTCATGTTAACTGATAAACTATATATATGTATATATGTGTGTGTGTGTGTGTGTGTATGTTCATTAGTTAACATGAACTAGCAATGAAAAATACTTCTAAAGCATTTATTTATCTTAGTTCATATTAATTTCAACATTTGCTAATTCTTTAAGAAAATCAAGTTGTATTTTTTATTTTATTTAATGGACTTGAGCTAACATGAATTAACAATGAATAGTTGTATTTTATTAACTGATGTTAACAAAGATTAATAAACACTGTAACAAATGTATTTCTCATTGTAAGTACATCTTAGTTAATGAAGTGCAAGAAGTTACCATTGTTTTTATAGAATTATACAGTTTTGAATTTTATATTTAATGTTATAGAAAATTTGTTATATAAAGTACCTAGATAATTTTTTTGTTTTGTTTGTTTCTATAATAATATATTTGTTTTATAGTATATTATTTTTAATACCATAATCAAATTAAATATCTTTGGTTTTAGCTTCAAATCCAATTAAGATGAAGTTTAAAGTAACTTGATTAGTTCTTTGTGATGTTACGCAAAAATGATAGTTTTTGTTGACATTTGATCGTAAGAGTCAGTCTGTGAATTTCAGTATATTTTGTTCTGCCTGAATGAATATGTTTGGATGTTTCTTCTGACCGTCGTGTCGAGACTGATCCCACGTAAGACGGTCTGTGGACTCGTCGTGCAAATCGTGTCTAGTTTATCCTGTATGGCTGATTTTTTTAATAGTCATTAGATGTATGGTCACTGTTTTTTCAGAGCGCTCATATTAAAATAAAGATGCAGTTTTGGTTGCTCAGCCTTCACAACTCAAACACAGATCCGACATGTGCCCTCTGGAGGTGAACACTGGAAATGCAAGGCCATATTTGATGCTGGTGAAGTGCATTTTGGGATGCATAGGTGTTATTTACATTTTGTATGGGCGATTTTGTCCCCGCGCTTTATGAAACGGCTCACGCCAAAGATGACAGCAACAGATGATTCTTCTGGATCAACACAAGCAATTCAGTGTATGTTTATTATAATGAGTGGTGGAATTTGTAATGTTTTGCTGACTAATTGTTGAGGTTATTATAAGTTGTCAAAAGTTACAATGTTCAGAGGAAATTTTCTTGTTCCAATCTGTCGTTATCTGTTCGGAAAACAAAATGCAAAGAAATGTGCTCCTGATTTTATTTATTTATTTTTTTCACTTTTTTTGTGTGTGTTCGAAGATTTAATTTACAATATTAAAGATAGTATGATCAGGTATATTTGAAAGACTTTCATTAGATGGTCAATAATTGGCATTTGATGCTTAGTGGCAAATATCTAATATATTTATTTTGTAAATATTATATTATTGTATATTTCTGTGGTCAGTAACATATTTAACCCAGAATATTATTTTAAATGCTGAAGTGTAATTGCACATTTGGGGTCAGGGAGTTTGGGGTCTGGTTGCGAAGTCTCTTATGGTTAACATTTATTTGATCAAAAATACAGTTAATTCAGTAATATTGTCAAATATTATTGCAGTTTAAAATAATAGTGTTTACATTTTATTTAAAATAATAAATGTTTTCTATTGTAAAATACTTGAAAATGTAATTTATTCCTGTGATCAAAGCTGAATTTTCAGCATCATTACTCCAGTCTTCAGTGTCACATGATCCTTCAGAAATTAGTCTTATGCTTCGTTCATCTGTTGTCTCGATTATTTACCATGTCGTAATTACTGTAATTTCGAGACAACATGTGACCCGTTGTACTCTGAGCCGTTCAGAAGATTCCCAGTTTACAAGTTCTACAAGGACGGACGTGAATGCTTTTTACAAGTTGGAATCTTGTAATTATGATGGCTCAAGAAACATTTCTTTTTATTATCAATGTTGAAAACGGTTGTGCTGCTTAATATTTTTGTGGAAACCCTGATTTTTCTTTTCAGGATTCTTTGATGAATAGAAAGTTTTAAAACAGCATTGAGTCTTTACCCATCACTTTTGTTTCAATTGATCTATCCTTGCTATTATTGAGTTAAAAGTATTGACCTGATAATTAGTAGTGTTTTATACTTTATATGCATTTTCACATCTGAAAGAAATGCTCCAACGTCATATAAAAGCAAGAGTCGAGATCTCCACACAAACCTATTTTTCTTAATCTTTTTATCTTTTTTTTTTTCTTTTTTTTTGCCAATGTCGTTACAGATTGTCTTGTTGTCACAAGCTTGTGGGATGAGTCTATATTTGTCTCTGTTAGTGCTGATAGCACTAATATCACATGATGGTCACAGAGTGTTGGGCTAATATTCTGCCTTTCTGCAGGGAAGTAAGAGAAAGATATGGGCTTGTTATCTAACATTCTTCAGCTGCGTACTTGCTGTAGGGATGCTTTCATGGGTTCAGTTCTCATTCACATCCAATGAGTATATATATATATATATATATATATATATATATATATATATATATATATATATATATATATATATATATATATATATATGAATATTTTTGATACAGCAACAACCGGTATATCTAGACCACCTTCAAATGGCATTGTTTGAATGAGAGCATTGCTTCTTCTTTGATAGTTTTTGCCACTTTTAATACCGTTTGAAATGATGAAAGTAACCAAGTCTCATCTGAGACACAATCAAAGTGTTTTTGAAGACTATTGTGTAGATATATTTTTTTCTAGTGTCAGTGACACTGGTACTTGAGCAGTGTCTTTGATATAATTTGTGACTATCGTTATCATTTGTTATTGCAAGTCACTGATATGGTGTTTGTATGTGTGTGTATATGTATATATGTATATGTGTATAAATGTATCACGGCTTCCCAAAAATATGATGCAGGACAGCTGTTTCAACATTGATAATAAAAATAAATGTTTCTTGAGCAGCAAATCATCATATTAGAATGATTTGTGAAGGATCATGTGACACTAAAGACTGGAGTAATGATGCTGAAAATTCAGCTTTGATCACAGGAATAAATTACACTTGAAAATATATTCAAATAGAAAACAGCTGTTTTAAATTGTAATAATATTACTGGTTTTTTTTATCAAACAAATGCAGCCTCAGTGCATTTTGTAAAAAAAGAAAAGAAAAATTCTTACTGACCTCAAACCTTTGAACATTAGATAGATAGATAGATAGATAGATAGATAGATAGATAGATTCTGAATTCTGTAGTTTGGTCATGAAAATATATTTATTAATGAAAAACCAACTTGTGTAAAGTTGATTTAACTTTTTCTTCATTTGTGTCTCTACAGCTTTCTTGACCGGATTGATGCAGTAAGACAAAGCGACTACACACCAACAGACCAGGTACTGTTTGAGCTCTTCCAAAAACACACACTGTGTTCATTTGTAGATGAGAGACGGCATGAGACGCTTTGTAAATGGCTCGCTCTTTATTTTCCAGTAATTGTCCTTTCCCTAACACTTTCTCTCAATCTTTCTTCATACAGGACTTGCTTCGCTGCCGAGTGTTAACATCAGGGATCTTTGAGACGC
Source organism: Abramis brama (assembly GCF_963993115.1). Taxonomy (NCBI): domain Eukaryota; kingdom Metazoa; phylum Chordata; class Actinopteri; order Cypriniformes; family Leuciscidae; genus Abramis; species Abramis brama. Next base: position 25,088,359 of record NC_139986.1, on the reverse strand, counting down.
GATTTCAAGTAGACAAAGTCAACTTTCAGTGAGTTCACTTACTTATTAAAAAGCTCCATAGAAACATATTAAAGATTGTACAGTGGATATTACTGTAAGTGTTGAAGTGCCATGTCTTCGTATGTCCACTAGAGGGACACATTTCACTTCCTATAAACCTCATGTCTCTGTTCTTCTCTTTCAGTATGTTTGATGTAGGAGGTCAGAGAGACGAAAGAAGAAAATGGATTCAGTGTTTTAATGGTACATTAAGTGTGTGTGAATTTGAGAGTGTGAATTTATGTGCCTTGCCGCCAGTTGCACATGCATGTCAAACAAGTTTAAAGTGCCCATGTTACGCTGTTTTAAAGTCTCCTACAGTAGGTTAACATGCATCCAAGGTCAAAAAAACATGAGACGAATCGTTTCAGACAGTTCAGAATTCGATTATTTCTTTTGAGAGACAATAACTCCATTTATCTGCACTTTGATCTTTGTAACTTTGAAGACCTTGGCTTTTACATTCACAAAAAGTCATATCACACACTACATGAAAGGTAATATCCGAAAAAGCATAATAGGGGCACTTTATTGTGTGATCTTTAACAATTTCACATTTGAAGTACTATTTTGAAGAAAATATTTGCTGTTTCTCTGCAGACGTCACAGCGATCATCTTTGTGGTAGCGAGCAGCAGCTACAACATGGTCATAAGGGAAGACAACAACACAAACAGGCTACGGGAAGCACTTGCTCTTTTTCGCAGTATCTGGAACAACAGGTGAAACTTCATTTTCTCATTCCTTTTTTATAGCTTGTTTTTAAGTGCAAGTGCAAGCTTAACTGACCCCTGGGCTCTGTATTTCCCCCCTTCTTTCTGCAGATGGTTACGAACAATTTCTGTCATATTGTTCCTTAACAAACAGGACATGCTGGCAGAGAAAGTATTAGCTGGGAAATCTAAAATTGAAGATTATTTCCCTGAATATGCTTGTTACACCATACCAGATAAAGGTTAGACTTTTCACCCAGACACACACATCACTAAAGACCCAGAAATCCCGAAAAAAGTACTGAAGTTTTCATATAAGTGGGTAGTTGACAAATAATTGACATTTTTGGGTTAAAGGAAAAGTGAAAAATCTGTCATGAAAAATGATGTAAAAGTATCATAAACGTAGTCCAAATTACTTTGCACTATATTTGTGTGAGTTAGAGAGTTGAACTTGAGAATCTGATCAGTTGGATTCACAAGCGTTCAGTTTTGTGAAGTGAATCGACTGATTGATGTGCAGGACAGTGTGTGTTAATCTGTTGACTCTTCTATTTTAGTAACTCCTGAACCAGGTGAAGATCCCAGAGTGACAAGAGCCAAGTTTTTCATTCGTGACGAGTTTCTGGTTAGTATTTTTATTTGTCTATTGCAGTCACAGTTTAGACTGATTCACTTTGTTGTGCTTTTTCCTAGCAAATTATTCCTAGTTTATTATGAAATGATGGATTATGCCCTGTTGATGGGCAGTTTATTGAAATCCACCAATAATCTATTTTATCAACATTTTTGACCACTATTTACACTTCTCTACACAATCCACTTAATCCGGTAAACTGACAGTCGGTGCCATCTTGTGGACATCCAAAGAACAAACATGTTTACTTCATTTTCAGCATTAATCATCATCCACACTCTGATTCATTGGATTCACTCAGTTGTGTAGTTCATGCAATTCTTCATGGTTTGTGGGTTTGATAAAAAAGCTAATAATTAATTAAATAGTAAAAGTATAAAATAAAAAATACGTTAAAAAACATAAATGAAAACAATAAAAATAAACCATGCTATAATGATGATTTTTTTTTTAAATATATATTTTTTATTATATATTTATACTAAAATGTATATATACATTTAATAAATTCAATAAATCACCTGATAAAATTATATATATATATATATATGTATATTAGGGCTGGGGGAATTAACGCGTTAATCTTTGCGATTAATTTGCGCAATTAACGCAGCACTTTTTTTTTTTGCCTCGTTTTAATGACTTCCTGTTGCGGCTGCTATTGAAAAGGCCGAAAATATGCCGTCCCGCCCCTCCGTGTTTGGCGATCAGGTTTCATTCTCGCGCAGCTTTCATGAGCGGGTCTTTTCCGCGCCGCGCTCTCCGTTCCGTGTGTGTGTGTGTGTGTGTGTGTGTGTGTGTCGAAGTCCGTTCAAGGTGATGATACACACTTTTTGAGCAATGCTGCTGGGCAATCTTGCCGAGAGATTGTTGTTTGGGCACTTTCCCATTGAAAATGGGCAATACATTTTTATCTGGATAATTTAGATTGGTCATGGGCCCTGTGTCTCATCTGGTTGTCTGTTGACGGCAACATTGCCCAGCAACATTGCTCAAAAAGTTGCCCTGTGTATCATCACCTTTAAATAACGTGAAATTTCTCAGTAGTAGACTTCTGTTTGCAATAGCCCTACTGAGCTGGTATAGTCATGCTGGGCAACAATGGTAAAATGACCTGCTCTGATCACATGCTCTGGTAATAATAGCTTTGTAGGACTATATTTTATTTTGATAATTAGTAAAAAAAAAAAAAAAAAAAATGTTAAATTGATTATGTTGATTGATTATTGAAAAAGAATAATATATTGATATATTGATGTTTAATATTATTTTAATACAGGGCTATTTTCTGTTCCTTTTTTTTCCTGTGTTGTTTAATTAGGTGATTCTAAGTTTAAATATTGATGATTACAAGCTTGGGGGAAATGCAATTAATTGCAATTAATTACAGCAAATTGTGCAATTAATTAGTTTTTTTTTTTTTATCGATTCCCAGCCCTAATATATATTATATTCTGCTCATAAAGCCGCCTCTCAACACTAAATTTAGTTATTTTTCGCTGCTTATTGCACTTAAATGGTCAAATACACACAAAATTATGTATAATATACACATCAGTAAATGTTAAATTATTGACTATAACTATAAATCGCGGCCTAATTCAAGTACGTCAAAGGGGTTCGGTAGATGAAAAAGTTTAAGAAACCCTGTGTTAAACTGATTCAGAGTTTTTTTTTATTAAAAGTGATTTATTAATCACATTAATGACTGGGTTCTGTTGTAGACATTTGTACTGAGTGTTGTCCAGTCAAATTGATGTACATAAATATTGTTTAATTACTTTTGTTAAATATTGTTAAACTACAAACAAATTTTTTTTGGATCAATTCTAGTAATCATATGAAACGCCTAATTGTAACTGTCCACCTCTCTCTTCACAGAGGATCAGTACAGAGAGCGGAGACGGCCGTCACTACTGTTATCCCCATTTTACATGTGCAGTGGACACGGAAAACATCCGCCGGGTCTTCAACGACTGCCGAGACATCATCCAGAGAATGCACCTGCGGCAGTACGAGCTCTTGTGATCGGCGGGACCCTGCGCTCTCTACCAACGTGTCTCCAAACTCCGCAGACAAAGAATACTACTGACGTTTGGCACACCACACTTCGGTTTTTACTCGTTTTATTTTAACTCATGATTCGGGGCGGGCGGTCGATCGGTGGGCTGGAAGGCGGAGAGGGTCACTGGGTTTCCCCCCATGTTTTTATTTGGATTGCCTTTATTTTTGCCATTCCATGAAGCCTCTGGCTACCTCCTTTTTTTTTTAAATTAAAATAAAAAATTATATCGTCGTGTATATTTTCTGGCTCCCGCCAGATTATGAAGATCGCATCACCTTGTGACCTCCAGGAGTCCTAGTCTCGCGCCCCGAACCTTGATCTTCTGACCTATAGGGCTCTCTGCTGCTCTTTCTGTTTCCGAACACTGAAGATCGCCCACGGACAGAGGCGGGGACGGGGTGGGGGGGGGGCTAGGGGTTGTCGAACACTGGGCAAACGAAGTGAAGTAATGCACTTTTCCATCCGGTTTTGACTGACGTTTTTCTTTACGAAGATGGACACACAATGTAGCATCACATCATGAATTTCTGTCCCACTCAAGGCTTGTGGACAGGTCAGAGGATGGTGGGAATGGCCACGCCCCTTTCACTGGAAGGAGGCGGGGCATTTGAAACGAGGAGGAGGGGCTCCGGGAACATTGCTGAAGCCTCAGTTAGCTCTTGAGAACATGATGGCAAAACATCCGTGAAAAGAAACGCCCCATTTCTTATCGTTTTAGTTTCTTATCTTGTGCAGACTGTGCAAGGTTTGATTTTTTTTTTTTTTCTTTTTTTTTCTTTCCTTTCCTGTACAGACTATAAAATGTTATATTATTTTGTACAACTTTATTGAAAGAGAGTAAAAAATCTACTTGTAGATCTTTGTGCCTTGATTATGGCTGTACCTGTAAATGAAGCTGATACATATGTTTTTGACTGCGCTGTACAGCTTGATGTCACCCCTGTCGGCAGAAGGGACTGTGGATGGGGACCTACTCTGTAGAGTTTAGTTTCTTTTCTTTCTTTTTTTTCTCGTTTTTGTTTTTCTGCTTTGTTTATATAAAAAGAGAAAAAGTTCTTTATTAAAAAAAAACAACAATAAATATAGGAAAGAAAATCTTAACCTGTATACATTATGCAAATTGACCCCCTTACCTGCGGTTATGATCGGACGAAACGGCACCATGCCTTTCTTCTCGTTTTTTTGTTTGTTTTCCGTTTCGTTTTAATTCTCAGCTTTAAAAACAGAAAAATTGAAGAAAAAAAAAGTGTCCAAAATCACAACCTGGTGTTGTTTTCAAAGGAACCTTTTTGGATATGAAGTATGTCTGATATATACACACACGTTTGTGTCTGTGAGTGCGTGCGTGTTCACGTACAGGAGACAAACATTGAGCCACAGACGCATGACATTTGTGTATGAGTGTGTGTGTGCGCGTGTGTGTGCAAGAGTGCATTGTGTGCACTCTTTTATAAATGTGCGTACATGTAAATTTATACGTCTATATAAATATATATGTACAATTCTACATGTTTAATTATGTGTGTGTTGGTGTATACATACTTTAGTATGTATACAGTGAAGATGTGTACTTACACACATAGGTAAGCATGTCTAGAGTGAAATGAATAAATGAGAGTGCAATATTGAAAGCAACTGTGCGTGTCCGACGATTTTCACCATACACAATATAGACAGTAAATAGTAAACTGAAAGGTTTTTTTTACTTGTATTTCTTTAATATCAATATCATGTGATATCAGTTTATAATACACATCCAAATATACTCTTTATTTTTTAAAGCAACAACATCAGAACTTCAAGATGTACATTTTTATTTATATTTATTCAAGTTTTTTCTTTTTTCTTTTATCAGCTGAACACCTTTGGCATTCCTAATTTATTTTGCTTTTACCAAAACCTTTCAAACAATGTGATCCACCAAAACAACACAAATTATGTTACACATGCAAATTTTGGTTGATACAATTTTAAGTTCAAACACGTTTAATATATATATATAATATATATATATATATATATATATATATATATATATATATATATATATATATATATATATTAGTATTACTCCAGTAAATCTCAAAACTTTTTAAATCTGTAAATACTATGTGCTTAAAGTCATGTTGCACAAGAAATACTTTTTAAAATAAATCTTCTAAAGTCATTAAATAGATTTTGTGTTTGTTATGTTTCTTAACTCTTAAAATCTCCCACCACTATTCTTTTGACCATCTACAAAACCCCATACATTCACATTTCAACACTAAAATGCTGACCACACTGAATAGTCTTCATTGCAAGATGACATATCCAAAGTTTTTGGTACATTAACATAGACCTCCGATTCAACAAGCCACAGTGTATTACACCAAATTACAACAAGTGCAATCAACTTGACAGAAAAAGTTGATCTGGATTTTTAGATGTTGAAAAACTCAAATATTTGATACTGTATATGTGTATATATAATGCTGAGGAACACTGATTCCATACAGCACACACATGACATTCAGATAAACCACAATCGTATTGTTGAAATCCAAAGAAGTTTACTTTGGATTTCTTGACATAGCATTTCTTAGTACACTGCCCGGCCAAAAAAAAAGTAAATTGGATCATTATTGAGTGATTATTATGTTTCTATCATGTTATATGTTTGGGAACAGTTCTTCTAACCCTAGTTGGTGGAGGATGTAGCTTTTAATTTGTTTAAACAACCATGTAAGGAAGACACATCATGGTCATATTCCAGGATGATAATGTCAAGACTCATCAAAAATTGATGCACCGCTTAATGGAAATAAATGTTATGATGTTTTTGCTCAAGATCTTGTATTGTCAATGCAAGAGTCCAGCACTCTGTAAAGTCTCCTCCAGCACATCCCAAAGACTTTCAATGAATTTAAGGTCTGGACTCAGAGGTCCCGACCATTCTTTCACAATCTGAGCCTGATGAATCTTAACACTGTCATCCTGGAATATGGTCATGATGTGTCTTCCTACATGGTTGTTTAAGAAATGTAAAGCTACACACTCCATCAATTAGGGTTAGAAGAACTGTTCCCAAACATATAACATGATAGAAACATAATAATCACTGCAATAATCCAATCATAGACTCTTAAGAAACTTTTTTGGTTTTGGCCAGTGTATAGATGTATTGCTGACATTAATTCCATACAGCACATAAATGACATTCAGATAAACCACAATCTTATTGTTGAATCTTATTAAAGAAATTTAATTTGGATTTCTTGACATAGACGTGTATTTCTTAGTATGTCCTTTAGACAAAAAGACAGCTGTACTGTCCATATTTGCACATTCATGTTGAACTTGCCGTTCCCAAGCGCAGCTGCACGTTTGATTTCACGCTTACGGGAACTCAAGTAATTTTAAAGTCTTCATTAGGTAGAATATAAAGGCATCGAGTTTGGCGAGTGAATCCTATGCAAAAAGTGTCGCCTCAACATGGAATGATCCAGAAGCTTTGCGTTTGAATTAGATTGCAAGATTTTACAGAAGTGTTCCCATTTAAGACTCGGGCTAATGTATGTCCTGATTTTGTATGCCGGAAACAAGCTTCGAAGATTCTATTCCTCTCGATTACTGCTTTTCAAATGGCTTCTTCTTGCTGATCTGAAGAGTGATTTGTCCGGTTGGTGTGTAGCTGCAGGTTTGTGCGGACACTTGCGTTTTGAAGCTCTGCAGACCTCCCTCCTTTCCTCTCTGGACCTCGGAGCAGTACGTCGGCTGGACGTCAAACCTCGCAAAGCTACTGGCATGCGGTGAATGGTTAGATGAAGGTTCTTCAGTCACATGAATAGGTATGGTCTTCTCTCGCCTTGACCGAGAGCTGCCGCTCACTGATGAACCTGGAGTAAACATGCTGGAAATATGTTCCTTGAAGGATCCGAAGAAACCCATGCGAGGCTTTGCAGATGCCACTGGACGTCCCACGTGCAGCAGAATGGGTTTTCCAATGACAGGCTCGTTTATTTCTCTCTGCAACACCGAGATCTCACTTGGCTTCTCATCAGGGACGTGATGGTCTGCACGGCTGCCGAAAGTCTCACCTTCCTGAGGGACGTAGTCCTCGAGGTCTTCAAGAGTAAGAACTCGATTCCCATCAGTCAGTATTTTGCAGTCTCCAAGTTCGTCGTCTTCGGGCTCCAGGACAATAGTTCCCTCCTCATCTTCATCAGTCTCAACCAAGACATATGGGTTACTAATATCTCCTGTAACGGTTGGGTATATTGTCACATTGTCAACCTCAGACACATTCTGCACAGTTTCCTCTTCATCAGTACCAGAAGATGCTTGTAGAAGCATTTCGGCACTCATTGTCTCCTCTACTAACTTGTTGTTGGAGTTATTAGTGTTTGGATTGCCAAGTGGTGACAACTTGCCGGGGGAAACGCCCCTTCTCCTTGGTAACTTGGGTGATTTGTTCACTTTATACTCGATTATTTCCTCGACTTCCACCCATCTTGGGTTCCTGGCCGTGGCACCCTCTGGATCTTGAACGTACAGTGTCGGGACAGTCTTCCTGGCCAGGGTTCGTCTCTGTCTGGGCGGTTCGGGAGTGGACGTCTCTGAGCGGTGAGCTCCCATGGGTGATGGTCTTGGGGACGCGTGGCGTTTCATACGAGTGTTCTTCACCACTGTGGTGATGGTCTCCTCGCTTAAAGTGGAAAAAATCACATTTGTGAGTATGATTCATGATAGATGCACACAGTAGACATAAACAGAATGCATAGCATTAGTCTAAATCTGCCATCAAATTTACAAACTGTGATATGTAAGGCCAGTTTACACTTATCAATACTTGTATAATACATTTTGAAGAATTGTATTATATTATATTAAGATAAACTATTTTAACATATTTTGAAATGTAATTTTTTCCTGTGATCAAAGCTGAATTTTCAGCATCATTACTCCAGTCGTCAGTGTCACATGATCCTTCAGAAATCATTCTAATATGATGATTTGGTGTTTAAGAAACATTTTTTTCGGATTATTTGATTGATAGAAAATTCAAAGAACAGCATTTATTTGAAATAGACATTTTGTTTTATCAATTTAATGTGTGTTTGCTTAGTAAAAAAATAAAAAATATTCTTACAGATACAGACCCCAAACTTTTGAATGGCAGTTTGTGTTTAGGTGCATGTTTGAGACTTACATAATTATGGTTTTCTTCGGTATTTTCGTCTCTTGTTCCGTTACTAGTTGAAAAACAACATAAAAATGGTATTAAATGAGTTACATAATCAAACAAACATCACATTTATTTTAGTTATTAAATTTCAGTTAATTCACAGCTTGTCAAAGAGGTACAAAGATGACGCTGAAATATGAAAAATACATGGTCAGATTTCTAAATATAGGTAAATTTATATTACAACATGTACTTTTCTTATTTTCTGGAACCATGAAACTAACTTTCATAGTAGCCCCTTTATTAAAACCATTAAATATTGTACAAGAATGTGTACGTACATGTTTTTTGTTTGTTTTTTGTCACGTTTTAAGTTTTTAGTAAGTGAAATCATAACAGATGGGAAAGGCTGTCATATTTTTATGTTTTTTTTTATTAGGTGGCATATGTGTGTTGACAGATGTCTCTTACCTTCTATAGTGATGGCCTGATCTGCTCTACGTTCTCCAGCCTTTGCCACAGCAGGAGTGATCAGCTGTGCCGCACACCTGGCACTGCCCAGACGGTTCGACAGCTGCAAATGAATGATATGATGATCATTGGCTTAATTCCTCATGGTTAGAGTAAAGTAAGAACTTAAAGGACTAAAGCAAGGATGTCCATACCTCACATTCATAGTGTCCGAGGTCTCTTTCTCCAGGGTTCTTGATAACTAGAACCAACACTCCACTGCGTGATTCACTGTATGTCTGAAACTTCTCCTGGTCTGTCAGTAGTTTACCCTCCTTAAACCATCTGTGCAGGGAAATGCCATAGCTTAACACTAACCCAACACATTTTGTCAGTGAAACGGATGACATTGTTGGGTTTAGAAATTTATGGAATGCCTTGATTGGAATTTTATGACATGAATCACCCGGAGTTATTTTGGCTCATTATTTAAACATAGTGTAATATATACTATGGTTAAAAAGTTTGGCATTGGTAAAATAGCTCTATTTGAATATATTTTAAAATGTAATTCATTCCTGTGATGCAAAGCTGAATTTTCAGCATCATTACTCCAGTCTTCAGTGTCACATGATCCTTCAGAAATCATTCTAATATGCTGATTTGCTGCTCAAGAAACATGTTATTGTTATCAATGTTGAAAACAGTTGTGCTGCTTCGTTTTGTAACATCATAAATGTCTTTAATGACATTTAATTTTTGAATGTCAGTGTAAATATTAGTTTAAACGGAGTCACTACCTTATCTTGGGACTTGGTGCACTCTGAATGGTGCAGGTGAACTGAGCATCTTCTCCTGGAAAGAGTGTGGCGTTCCGGATCTTATTCACAAAACGTGGAGGTACTGCAAGATATGGAATAAAAATCAACACAAATTTAATTAAATCCTTTCACAGATTGTGAAACCAGCTTTACTAAGTTAGTCACATCAGGTTGCTCTCAATTCACGTCCGTCACTCACCCTGCACAGTGATTTTGCCTAGTGTGCTGGCGTTGCCCGCAGAGCTGGTGGCGAAGCACATGTACTGGCCAGAGTCGTCTGCCGTCATGTTGTCCAATATGAGTGTGCAAGAGCCGTCTGGGTCCTCAATGATGATGTGATGAGGATCCGCCTCCACAGCTCGCCCGTCTGTTTGTGAGAGTCGGATGGATGAATTACTTTACTTCTTAGAAGACATCAAGAGGGGAAAAACCCAAGATTTGGTTCCTTACCTTTGTACCAGGTGACCTGTGGTTTTGGGACACCAGTGACCTTGCAGGCGAGCTTCACTGTCTGTCCAAGCTCTGCTGTTAAGTCTGTCAACACTGAGTCGAAATCTGGAAGGCCTGTAATAATAGTAAAATGCTACATTTTAGGACTAGGGTTTATTATTATTGTAGTATTCAAGAACATGACCGTACTTAATAGATGATGATGTTTCATAAGTGGAGTGTGTTTTGCCATGTCACTAAAGTGCAGCAGGGATGACATATTTTTGTAGACCAAAACCTGGTTAAAAAACATTTTTTTTTAATTGTTTGAATGTGTTTTTTGAAACCACAAAATAAATCAGTAATACCCCCTTGTGATTTTTTTTGTAAAGCTTGAAAAAGGCGGTTGCTAACAAGTGGCTAAATGGGACTACAGAGGTTGGCGAATGGGTAAACTCATTTACTCACTAGTTCACTCTTACAGCCTCATTGTGTTTATAATTGTGCTCATGCAAACTATTCTAACTCAAACCTTCCAACTTGTAGATTTTAAATATTAAAAGAGTTGTTGGAAGCTTAGTGGTGTTGACATGGTGTTGTTCATTTGTAGCCTAACCTTAGCTTTTTACTTTTGGCAATTGTATTTAAGCTTCAAAATGTAAAAGTTGAGTTCATTTGTGAAGACTATCATGACGAACAAAACGTGTAAGAATTATAAACTTTTTGCTGGTCACAGAGCTTATTTTCTGCAATAATCCAAAAGCCAATGGAAAAACCCTTTTGGTTTTTGAAGAGGAAACTAGGGTGAAGCAATCTTCTGGGTTGGTCTAAAAAACACTTCAGTGCTCTAGTCAAGGTGAGACATGCTAACATGTGCATCATGCTAATGTTGGTGACTTACTCCACGCTGGCATGCTATACCGCTGCTGAAGGTCACGGAGGTCGCGGAGCCATGAGTTCTTGATGATGACAGTCCGTGCCTGCAGAGTGTATTTTCTCACAGAGTCCTCACGCTCATGCCAGATCTCAAATGCTCTCTCATCACCCTCCACAGTGTCGTTCACGTCAATGTTCGTGAGCTAAAGCCATGTAGGAAGACACATCATGGTCATATTCCAGGATGACAATGTTAAGATTCATCAGGCTCAGATTGTGAAAGAATGGTCGGGACCTCTGAGTCCAGACCTTAAATTCATTGAAAGTCTTTGGGATGTGCTGGAGGAGACTTTACAGAGTGCTGGACTCTTGCATTGACAATACAAGATCTTGACCAAAAATGTATGCATCTCTTGATGGAAATAACATCACAACATTTATTTCCATCAAGAGATGCATACATTTTTGGTTAAGATCTTGTATTGTCAATGCAAGAGTCCAGCACTCTGTAAAGTCTCCTCCAGCACATCCCAAAGACATTCAATGACTCACTTTCACTGCAACAATGATCCAATCAATCAATCAATGATCGACTTATTTTCTGGCCAGGAAGTGTACGTGTGTCACTTAATTACAGTCATTCAAAAAGCATTTGATAAGCTCTAACCTTCATCATATTCTTAAACACATATGTTTGTGTGTCCATATTTGTGTCTCTCTTCTGCTTGCAGATGACCACATGGTTTTTGAAGAGGAAAACATGGCGGTGGTGACCTCTGGAAGATGATCGAACTCCAGGAGCTCCTTCCCAAATAGTGAAAGGCCCCTGTAGAACAAAGAAAAATCCAGAACTTCACTACAAACAAGTTGTTAAATTTAACTACAAGAAAGTGAAATAGGCAATATGAGAGCACTTTATCAAAAAGCAACTATCCTGTACGTAAATGTGTGACATTTGAGATTAGAGACCGTACCTGTCTAATAGGTTCTCCCAACGCCTCCAGATTGGCGGGGTAGTTCTCTATGAGAGATACATGGTGTGTGTTCTCTGAGCGCTGGGAGAGGGACGACACCATTGCATAGGCCTGCTCCAACAAACAGCAGTTCTGACCGTTCTTTGCTTTGTTCCGGATCAATTCCTATAATGAAATCGGGGAATTGGAAAGGGATGCTCACTTTCAATTATTATGCATCACAGAATACATAACACAATTCTTAAATGCATTTTTAGATAGTTATTCAGCCTTTTGCAAGTGGAAATTGGAGTTTTTTTCTTCACACAGAAACGCAGTATTGTGGTATTCAAGTTTTTATTACCTTCAGTAAAGCCCTGTACTTTAGAATTCTCTCTGGTGGTCTCTGAAGATAAGCATTGATGCTGAGCACTGGACAGTCTGAGGGGTCGACATCTGCCAACTCTGAGACTGTATAATTCTAATGAAAAAAAGATATAAAACAGGTTATGCTCTGCGTCTTCTGAATACCAAATTATTTTAGTTTACGGACAAAGAAAAAATGTAGTTTTCATGCCCCTAGAAATCCATGACATATTTTTGTAAAACCACCTTGAAATATTGGTGCACTTCTTTCTCACTGATGGCGGACTCAGCCTGTGACTGTCCAATGAGGTACTGTAGATATTTCTCAAAACCTTCAGAGTTTCTTAAGAAATGCATGGCAATGTCATCATCTGTGTCACAATCACGCAGACCGGGCAGCAAAGAGCTGGAAAACAGACAACAGTCAAAGTTTTATCAAGATTTTTACAAAACTAGCTTATAAATGAAGAAACTAGTTCTTTACACACTAAATTTTAGATATAGGCCTGGTTTCACAGACAGGGCTTAGATTAAGCCAGGATTAGACCTTAGTTAAATTAGGACATTTAAGTAGCTTTTATAAACGTGCCTTAGAAAAAAACATTACTGGTGTGCATCTTGAGACATATTTTTAGATATGTCAGTGCAAGTTGCTTTCAGTTAAAACAGCTCAAACATGCATGCTAGTCTGGGTCTAGCTTAAGCCTTGTCTGTGAAACCGGGGGATAGAGTTAACCATAGAATTAACAATAATATTTGATTGTCTGAACTTTGTACCTGCTGTGGAAGGATTTCAAATCACTGATATTACGGAAGATGGTTTCCTTCTGGCTGGCGATATCAGGTGGTGTGCTCTCCTCATCCACACGCTTCAGATGGTGTGATGTGAAAAACTCAATCTCCTTCAGAAACTCAGTCTCTGTGTTGATCAGCTCCTGAACAAGTTGACTAGGTACAAGTGAAACGGAGGTAGAATGAGCAAAGTTCTAGTACAGAATAAAATGCACATTTTATGTGTCTAGATTTTACCAGAGTTTCTTCTTGTACTCTGTATCGGTGACTTCCTCTCTGGTGGTCTCTGGGAGGTCTGTTAAATCTGCAGACAGCTACAACACAACCAATCCATCATTAGTAAGAAATTATGAAGATACACTGCACTTGTCATTACATTATATGCATTTTTAACCCTAGTGTCAAATTTTAAACTCACTAGTCCATTATGAATGACCCTAATTTAAGTTTCACATGCTATTGCATTAACCAGTGTGTGTATATATATATATATATAAACAGACCTTCAGTCTTTTGTCAAGATACGCAGGTGAGACCCATCCCTGGCGAGACGGGTTGGATTTGGTAGGTTTGGTACGGACCAGCCATTTAAGTGGGTGGGCAGAGTCCAGAACCTCCACATACTGGCCCTCTTTCAGAGCGATGGTATCTTTACTGACACCCATGGGGTTGTAATCAGCTGTCACCACGTAGATATCAAACATCTGCACAGATGCATTGAGATAACAGTACATTTAGAAAATGTGTAATGCACTTTAAAAACATGAGAATGCTCCGGATTCTGCTTTTAAATATCCTTTTGTGAACTAAATAATCAACGAGATGCTTATCTCACATAATAAATAATATGAACTACAAAATTATTATTCTGACATAATTGTTTCCCCCTTTTACAATAAATGGTAAATGAATGTGTTAAAAAACAGAATGCAACAGGTCTGACATATAATAATAATAATAATAATAATAAAATTGTTGATGACATCAAGAGTGTGATGTTTGTGATACCTCTCCCCTGGCATCTCCTTCATCCGATTCAGACGATGAGTCTGCGATGAGAGATGTAGGGCGTGATCGGCCGTGATATGGAGATGGTGATGGTGTTTTTGTTTCATCATCACTGTCAGCTCCTGGGACACGTAATGAAGCTTGAAGCAGACAGTGATAAAAAGGTTAGAGGAAGAAAGGGATAATGTTATTAGGTATCAGCTCTGACAGCATGGGCTTTAGCATCACATGTGAACTACAAAACATTTGTATAATCATTGTTCAATTAATAATCAGCAGACTAAGCATGTAATTTAATAATATTAATTTGGACATGAAATTTGAATAATATTATATATATATAGAGAGAGAGAAATTTTTTTTCCCCATAGGGTTTACCAGGCCACACACACGTGTGCACATATCTAACATATGTAGGACCTACTTCAGAATTTCAATGGTTTCCAAAATACAAACTTGATAAATACTATTAGCTATATATATATATATATATATATATATATATATATATATATATATATATATATATATATATAAACACCAAATAAACAATGGTGTTTGCGTGGTAATGATCTTTACTTTACAACACTCAAACTGTGGCACGCGCACATAAGGGGGCAGCATACGATAATTAATTTCATTATAAATTCACATAGTGTATTTGACATAATAGCTCTTGTCAGACGTCAGTTTTATTACCGCACAAATATTAACATTATCACTGCCGTCTTAGCAACCGCCTGCTTACATTTAATAGCGCGAAATTGCGATGAAGAGTTTTTCTGTGAAATATTGCCGCCGTTTTTTAAAATACCGCGACCTGATGGTAAACACAGCTACTGACCCCCGTACTGAAATTCTAGCTAAAACAGACAGAAAAGAGATTATATGGAATAATATCGCCAAAATGGATGCTGAGAACGATTTATGAGGAAAACTGTCCAGTTTCGCTAACCTAAAGAGAAGGTAAGCAGAATTGTTCTTATTATTTAGCCTACAAAGTGAAAATGTGTCTCATTGTGATCGTGTCTCAGGCTGGTGGGTGTAAGTAAAGAAGATTGAAAAAAGTTTGGGATCCACTAGATTTAAATATACTTTACAAAAACATAATTATGTGTTATTTTACAAACTAAGTATAACGTTACCCAGTCAAATTCTTCCATTGCTCAATTTGAGCATGTATTCGGACAAGCTTTATGTAGTGTAGCTTTTTTTTGTAGAAACAATGCAAATAACAACAGTGACAGAAAAAGAAGATTTTTTAAATATCATTTGAGCTCACCTGTAAGGTCCATTATCAGTTTTTTTTTAAAATCATCTATGACTCTGGATATAATAACTAATGCTGTAAACCATGTTTCTCCTGTGATTTAACATGCACTATCATGCTTGTGTAAAAACTAAATTGTGCCCACACAAATATTAATGTATTGCTCATGCAATCCCATATCTAAATGAATATGGAGTCGAGCGTTCATCCATTTTCTCTGTGTATACTGAAACAGAGACACCTTGAAAGTGTAAAAATGAGACACTGATTTTCAAAATGTCCAGTTTATTCTGAATTGTGACAAAATGGCCCTGATTTTAAAGAACCATGACTTTATTACCAGCAGGCCATACTTAAAGCATTTTGTACTTTACATTTTAGTATCTTAAATTTAGGGTTTTCTTTCTTTCTTTTTTCAATGTTGAGAACAAAAGAAATAGACAAGCAACGTGATTAACAACAGCATAGCCTCATGGAGAAAAAGTCAAAGTTCTGGTGTAATACACTGGAGGTTCTGCGGATACATACTGGTTACTTTGGGCCAAGATTTCATCCACTGGAGCACTTGATGGTTCTGTAAGCTGTCTGAACAAATCAATGCTTCAATGAGAATGTGAGTGAATAGAGGGATGAGAGGATGGATGGATAGTTTGAAGGATAGACAAAAGAATGGAGTCAGTGAACTGCACAGGGTTTCGGGGGATCCAGAGAGATAAGGTTTTATATATTTTGTCAGTAAACTGCATAGGAATTGGGAATATATATATATATATACATACATACATATATATATAAAATAGAAGGGAAGTCCAGGAAAATATGCTCACAAAAAATTCCTGAGTATAATTAATGATTTAAAAAGTGAATATAAAAACAGGTGTACTCCATTTCAGTACTCAGTACATCCTGTGAGATGAATTCAAAGCATTTGGGCACACGCAAAGCTCATTCAAAAACAGCGCATACTGTTTTGAGTGAATTTTAGGATGCATCTGTAGAGAAAGACTACATTAAAACAATAAATTGTTATTTTGCACTATTATAACTATGACATCAAGAATGATAAAAAAATAGTACAGTACAAATAGTACACACATTTATACACATTGTAATTCAGTGTAATACTGCGGCAGTGCAGGTTACAAAAATATTAGCTCAATATTATTGACTGAAAATTATTGTTTTCTCTTACCTTGAGTGAACTTGGCAGATACCATTTCTGTGATTTGGGTTGTGAGTTTTTGTAAGAATTCCTCTGTACCCACTTCACCCATGTAAGGTAGTTTGATCTCTCCTAAGATGTTATCACAATAATCACTTATATTGCAGCAAATTACATCAGAACTCCCTGATGGCAGTCACTCACTCTGATATAATCTGACAGCCCACTAAAAGTATAAAGTAGTTAAAAAAGAAATTTAAATAAATACTTAAACAGAACATCATCTATCAAATATTCACCTTTGCCCGCTTCCTCTGGTGGGCTAATAGTAATTCCTAGAACCCTGGAGAAAAAAATATTATAATTAAACATTAACATCCAAATATGTAAAACTGTACAATGTTTAGATTAATAAAATAATTTAATTGATAGCTGTAAGCTTTTATATTTAAACTTACTCTGGCCCCACTTTGCTCTTTTGCTCTGGTGCTGTTGGATAGAAAATTATAAGCATGATGATTAAAAGACCAGGTTATTTATTAATAAATTCTATTTAACGAGCAATAAAGTCAAATAGGTCCATATACCAGAAATATTCTTGGCATAAAATAATATTTTTATAAAAATAAAAAAAAGTCATGTGATCCTGACATCACTATGGTCAATAACTAAACCATGAGTTCCTGACCTGTCTCCACATCCAGCCGGGCTGTGTTAACTGACTGTCCAGCACGGTTGGTGGCAATGCAAGTGTACATGCCACCATGATTTTTTTCCACTTCCATAAGGATTAGACTATGCTGACGGCCAGAGCTGGCCACCTTGTAACCTGGTGTGTCTGCCTTGATCCACAAAACATCCTTATCTGACACTTCCTTTAACCAGTTCACAGATGGGGTTGGGGAACCTTCGGAAGACAGTGACTTAGCTTAGCATGTTTTCACCTTATGTAACATGCAACTGAACATTGTGCTTAATGCTTTGCTGTATTTCACAAAATTGCATGTAAAGTCATTTAATTTATTGTGGTAACACGCCATACCTTCCACTTTGACTGACAGCGTTATACTTGCTCCCTGTTTCACCTTCTTGTTGCTGAACCTCTCCAGGAAGCGTGGTGGCACAAGTGGCACCTTTGAATCTATTTGTGGAAAAATACAAGTGGCATAGCAAATGATATGCATGCTTAATCTTTCTTATTACTGCAAATTTCAAAATGCATTTGCATCTGTTCGTACCATGTGGAACAACGATTCACAATTACATGTGCTGTGTGCAAGACTATGTGACATTACAGATGTTTACCTCTCATTCGTCCCTGTTCAGGTGCTGGGCGCTCTCCAGGAGCTAACAAATGGAAATCATGTAAACAAACAAAGAAACATTTTAGTATTTATTTAGCACATTATAATAAACACACATTTTATGAGAAAAAATCACTATAATTATAATTTATAATATAATTTCACCATGCTTCCAATTCCTGTCAAAGACACCATGGAAGTGACACATAAAAAGGCTTAAAGCTTAAAAGGAACATTTACCCAGTACATTCAGTCGTGCTGAAGAGTAAGCAGATCCAGCTATATTGCTAATGTATGCTGAGTATTCTCCAGTGTCCTCCCGCTTAACATCCAAAATCTCAAGACTGTGGTGATCTCGCTCGGTCGACAATACAATTCTGCTGGAGGCTTGAAGTGGGGTGCCATCTTTGAACCAGTAAACTCTTGGTGTGGGAAATCCTGCAGAATGGTGTTAAACATGAAATTGTGTTTGCAACCCCATTTTATTTCTGCAATGTAACAGCTGAAAATTAAAGTCGTCTTAGATGCAAAGTTATGTGAATGTGTATTAAGGATATAAACAAGGTCATTAAAAATAGGATGGACAGAAAAAAGGATGCAGGACATTAATGTCATTATGCTCAGAGCGGCTGGAGTTGAATAGCAGATACGACAGGTGCAGATGTAAAAAGAGGAAACACTTGGAATAAACAGTGCATGCATAAACAAAATACAGATAAAATAGAATCTGAAACAAAACAATTTGCATCCATGAAAAAAACATAACTGACCTTTGACCCTAACACTCATTTTGGCAATGGGTGCTCCAGGACTGAGGAATAAATCATGTAACTCATCCAAAACCTGAGGAAGCTGCTCGTCCTCTGCCACAGACTCAAAAGCCTCTGTGTCCCTGTGCTCCGAGCTAAGAGAGCAAACCAAACAAAAGCAGAAGCCCATGTAAAATTAGCATGAAATGCGAATCAGAGACTTGTTTTGGCTGGATCTGTGCAAAATGTATTGTGTACTTGTTAAAATCACTAAATGATTAAATCTCACCTAGACACATAGCCTTTAGCACTGACATAGGAAGATGTCTCTGTGGCATCAGCTGCTGTGTCATAGTCTGAGCTGCAAGACACTTCAAAGATACACAAGACTGAATCAGTGATTAGTTAGTAATAATAAAGAGCAATAAGAGCCTTCATCTTAAGTATGTTGAAAATGTAGGTGCATTTAGGGGACATCTACAGACAAACAATGACAATTATTCTTACAAAACGCATGCAGTTGCATTCTTACTCTTCACAGATGCACCGGTAAAAGAAAGTGCCATCTTTGTTAAAACGCTTTAATAGGGGATTACATTGCTTTCTTGTCTATATTTGTGAGTTTTGATTTGACACTTTCTTTTAACAGTGTACTCACTGTCCACTCTCAGCTCAGCCTTGCTGGAGGCGATGCCACTGTCATTTTCAGCCATGCATCGATATACGCCCATATCTGTGGGAAGCACAGCTGTGATGATCAGCTGGTGACGACCTTCCTGGTCTTCATTGATCATGTAGTGGTCATTTTCCTCCAACAGCTTTCCATCCTTGAACCATCGCACAGTGTGAGGGTGATTGCCAGCAATTACACAGTCAAAACTGACTGGAAATCCATCAGGAACATCCTGGCTACGAAGCTCCGTCAGGAAGACGGGGGCCGCTGGGAGGTTGGTAGGTGATTAAGATAACGATGAAGAGCAAACAAAACCGAAAAGAACAGAACATAGCAACACATTTGAGGAGGAATGCTGAACCAGGCGAAAAACATGACATGCCATCACTTTAAGATCCCAAAAAACAAGCAAGTCACAACATTTTTGTAAATATTAAAAGTGCTGCCCTATAATGACAAACATAATCCAGCACTGAACCATGCAACTTAATGAAGAACCAAACAACAGTAGCAAAAACAGGAAAACCAGATGGAAGAGGTGTCATACCAGGGGTTCCTCTCATGAAAGCAGGCATCGGTTGGTCCTGAGTTGGGGTTTGGGAGCCATCTTGGGAGAGGCCCATCTTTGTGATACGCAGCTCTACCTTAGAACCAGCTGCTGCTATGATGACTGTTTCGATGGGCACTCCTTGATAAGTAAACATTTCCTGGAAGCGTTGGGAAGCCACTTGAGCTTCTGCACGGTTATCAAAGCGGATGTAGATATACTGATCGTCTTCCCGGTAAGACTGTAGATCTGGTGGTGGTAAATCTCCTTCATCCGCACTCAAAAAAGGTTCCTCCTCCACATCCGGAGGAAGACGAGTACGAAGAAGTCGCCGCAATCGTTTACTTGCCTGACGTAAAGTCTCATCCATCTCACTCCCCGAGGAGCTCTCAGCTTCACTATCTGCACTGTAGCCCAGAGTGAGGGGTCGTCGCCCAGAAGATTCCCGCATTGACCCTATGGTGACTTTACCACTATGGGTGGAAATGCCAAACTTATTGGTGACTTCACAAGTATATACACCTGTGTCTTTGGTTGTGGCAGCTGTCACTACTAGAGAGCAGGTACCATCATTATAGATATCAATATGGTGGTGCTTGCCATCTATTAAGGGTTCACCATCCTTTAGCCAGCGAACTTTATCTGGCTTACCCTCCACAATGCACTCAAGATGAATTGTCCCATTGGGCTCCTTAGTCTGCTCTTTGAATACTTCTTTGAAGACTGGTCGCATGTCCTTTCTGGCTTTATAACCTTTGAAGGCTGCCTGAATCTTGACAGCAGCATCTAGCAACTCATCCCCTTTCTGAGCTTCCATGAGGGGCTCCACAGATGTCTTTGTAAAAGATTGCTCAGTCATCTGGAAGTGCTCATACAGTTTCTTGGAGGCAATGGTCTCAGTGTGACTTTCCACAGTCATCGAGGAATTGCTGCTTTTCTTGAGGTAAGACACCAAGCTTGTTGTCCCACTGAGAGATTCCTCATCAGAACTGGTATAGAGATTAGGCTCTACTGTGATTTTGGGAGCTGGCTCAACAGGTCTCTCTTTCTCTTTCACTTCTTTTTCAAGAACTTTTTCTTCTTTGCTTTGTACCTTTTCTTTTCCATCTTCTTCTGGTAATTCTGAAATTGAATCTAATGTGGGTTCCCGACTCATTCTCCTCTTCTTGGCCACTGCCTCCCACAAAGCATGTAGATCTCCCTCAGAAGCAGCTTCAGGAGGCAGTTTGGGCTGGTTGCCTGCATCCTGAAAAAGTGTTGTGCCATCTCCTGTAATCAAGGAGTCGTCATAAATCAGTCGCACTTATGCATATGGTAACATTTTTATGTTGGACATAAAGATAATTAAATAGATCAACAATGTGTCTCTGCAACAGCAATTGGTTAAGAAAACTCAGGTAATCTGAAGGTGTGAATAAAGAATAAAGTAGCATTATAAACTAAAACAATAAAGAGAAATAAACAAAATGAAGAGCTAAAAACATTAAATTAAAAACAAACAACCCATCAAAAGAGACTTCGGGAAGAGGAAAATAGTTGAATAATTTGAACACTGTTATCTTGTAATGAAGAAAATCATAAAGTCGCAAAGTTCCAAATTGTGACAAAGACAAGAAATTATAAGGTAGAAAAAAACCCACCAACAACAAAAAACAGTGAGAGCAAGTTAGATGCGAGGTTAAGCTAAGTAAAGTACCTTCGAGGTTGAGGTTGACTGAAGTCTTTGCCTCATTTGAGGCAACACAACAATAGACACCCTGGTCTGTAGGCTGGAAATCCTTAATGAGCAAAACTTGGCTCTTGCCCTCTTCTACCACTTGGTACTTGGCCCCAACCTCTATCTCTCTGTTGTCCTTTTGCCATGTGACTGATTTACTTTCTGCAGAAAGTTCACACTCCAAACGAACCATCTTTCCTTTTTGGAGCTTAGAGCTGGTTAACATTTTGGTCATGGTCACTGGTGCATCTGAAGACCAAAGGTCCATTCAAAGAACAGTTGAAGAAATGCAGCAAGAACTCAACAAGAACTAAGATTATTATTTACAAAAAATAGAAAATACACTTGTTTGGAGTAGTTTTTAGTGTTCTACTACACTGTAAAACCATTTGAGGAAACTGATTGCATCAGTTAATTTAAGTGTGCTTATTTCATTTTAATTCACTAAAAGTATATTTCCTAAACTCCACTCAAATATTGTATGTTGCTGAAACTTAAAAACATTAACTTTACCCTCTTATATTTACCAGCTAGCTATAATAGGTGCTAGTACAGCAAGAGAATATCAGTGCATCAGCAAGTGCAATTACTTTTCTTTTAAACAAAGCAGTGTAGAGATTTTGACACCTTTGCATACTTTGGCCCATCCTCAGGTTAACCACAGAAATGGAAACCCTCCCAAAACACAGACATAACAGAAACCCTTTTAAATACCATCATAACAACATCAAACAATGACAGGTCTCCCCCTAAATTAATATTGTGCAAAAACGCATTAAATAACATTTCATTTTTATTAATTTTAATAAATAGAGTCTGAAGCCAAGCACACTGGGAACTAGAAATCTGCTGTAACTGATTCAGTTTGAGTTCTGCTTAAAGGGGCTAGAAAGGGGCTATGTTTATTATGTTACTTTT
This sequence comes from Abramis brama, assembly GCF_963993115.1. Classification (NCBI taxonomy): domain Eukaryota; kingdom Metazoa; phylum Chordata; class Actinopteri; order Cypriniformes; family Leuciscidae; genus Abramis; species Abramis brama. The sequence goes on along the minus strand of NC_139986.1, from coordinate 25,065,704 downwards.
TTCACTTTAGTTAGTGTGTAATGTTGCTGTTTTAGCATAAAAAAATATCTACAAGGTTACAAAGCTCAAAGTCCACTTCAAAGGGAGATATTTTATTTAACAGAATCCACATTTCAAGAACTACAACGAACGTCTCGACACGTTTTTTCAGGTTCTTATGAAGTCATAATGTTTCTCATTTAAATAATCTCCGCCCACAGAATATGCAAAAAAAGATGGTTAAGCTGCACTAGAGAAGATGAAGAGTGTTGTCTCTGTTTTTTCCGTTTTAAATCAGTTTTGAGTTTGCATAACTTTTTTTCTGTTGAGTGCAATAAACTTTCAGTAATATTTGAGTGAAATTAGATAATTTCATTTAATAAATTTGACTGTTAGGTTTTACAGTGTACTACTGTAGCATCTAATGCAGAGGTCTTCACTCCTAGTCCTAGAGTCACTTTCCTGCAGAGTTTAGTTCCAACTATATTTAAAACACACTTGAATCAACTAATCAAGGTGTTTGGATTTACTTAAAGTTAACCAGGTGTGTTGGAGCACGGTTGGAACTAAACTCTGTAAGAAAGTAGCTCTCCATGACCAGGAGTGAGGAACCCTGATCTAGGGCAGACTGCTAATAGCAAGCCTTCTGTACAGACTCATAGAGGCAGCTGGGTTAGATAACATACAATATACTCATTATGAACTCTATATGGTTGCTTTCAATAAATTGGTCAATTCAGTGAGTATCCACTTACCAAGCATCACGGTTTGAGGCAGCTGGACAGGCTCTCCAATGCCAGCACGGTTAATGGCTGCCACTCTGAACCTGTAACCTGCCCCCGGTATGAGGTTTTCAACCAGAAATTCAGTATTGCACACTGGTTCTGTGTGGCAGGGCAGCCAGAGGACACTGTCCACTAGACGCATTTCCACACGGTAACCAATGATTGGGCTTCCTCCATCATTGAGAGGGGTGAACCAAGACAAGGTAACGAACGTTGAGCCTTTGCTCACCAGCTCTGGATCTTCAGGGGGATCAGGCACAGCTACAAATAGCCAGACAAAATTAAAAAAGGTTAGTCAGCAAGTTATGGTAGGAAATTTTAATGAATGATGCACAAAATGACCCTTACCAATTGTGGTGAGTTTGGCCATGGATAATGCATCCCTAGCTGCAAATGTGATTTCCTGCGTGGGTTGAGCCTGGGCTTTCTTCAAAATGAGGCTGTAGGAAGAGCCACTGGCTCTCATGGCCCATTGGTCATTATGTTGAAGCTCAACACCATTTGCATACCAAGTCACTTCACTCTCAGGCACAGCTTCATTCAAAGAACACGTGAACTCAACTTGTTCTCCTGCAATGGCGGTCTTATCTTCCAAAGGCTTGACCACCTCCAGTTGCCAAGCTGTAGAGAACACATTCATAACATTCAAATGCATTTACATTTATGCTTTAGCATCATATTTAATATATGATGAAACTAGAGCATGAAACTAAAACAATAGTAAACAAAGCTATAACATTTAAAATAGAAAATAAGGTGCATTTTTATTCAAAATACAGTCATGGCCTATACGAGTCATTTTTATTTGATAAAACATGTTGTAAAACCTTTATATAATGTATAGCTAATAAAAGAGAAATGCCATACCTTTGACAGACAGAAGAGCAGTAGTTGATGAAGTGCCAGCTTGGAATGTAACCCTTGTGTTTTCACAAGGATGCAAGTCCTTTAAGAGCAGAAGATGGCGTCGGCCACTCTCAAAGGAAACAATCTCTACGTTTGCCGACTCCTTTACAGGCTTGCCATCGACTAACCACCGGCAGTCTTTGGTTTCAGGGCGTGACAAGGCGCATTCAAAAAGTGCTTCCCCACCACTAATGGTTTCCATGTTACTCAGCTCTTGGAGAATGTCAATGGGTTTAGCTGCAAAAGAAACACAATACCTGAAAAAACAATGGTTTTCTACATACCAAAACAAGTTGCAGTAGTATATAACTGATTGACCTTGGAAGAATAAAAACAATATTTCTGACCCTAAAACAATAACTGAATTCAGCACAATCACACTCGATTAACAATTCTTCCAACATTTCACTAGCATATAGCATTCAGTATTGAGTAGCATAAGAAGCAAAGGTAGCTGCAATAAAAGCTCATGATGGTTACTGCATAGCCAGCCAGACGAAAAACTGAAATTTTTGACTTGAGAAAAAAAAAGTGTTTTATTTGTGGGTGCCTTTGAATATTAGCTTAAAAATGTATAAAAATTACCTTGTGTCATATCGTGAGCTTAGAATTATAAGGTTCTATCTCCGTTTAGGGTAGTTCTGAGATATTGAGCATCAAAGTTTTTACATCCCAGCTGGCAAAACTGTTATGTAGTATAACCTACTATTATAGCTCAACAAGACCATCACCCTACAGGTACTTTGAGGATAGAATATCAAAATCCTGGCACATTTGGAAATGGGATTTTTTAAGATGGCCCAAATGGAGATAGAACCTTATAATTCTGAGAGCTCTGATTCTGTTTGGAATTATAAGGTTCTATCTCCACTTTTACAAATAAAACTCCACATTTCAAAGAATAAATGTATATAACCATTGATTTTAATCAATTTATATATTTATAATACAAGCACACAGCTTGTAGTATATAATATAATATAATATATAATAGTATAGTATACATCAAAGCCAAGCAAGTTTGTAAGAAAAAATGTTATTTTTATTTTCAAAGAACATGGACATGGATGCATCCTGATGCATCCACCACCCCCTCTGTGCTCTGAAACATTTTAAAAAATGAAAGATGGATTAGTTAGAAAGAAAGAAATATTAGTTAGAAAGATAGAAAGATGGATTAGTTAAAAAGAAAGAAAGAAAGAAAGATGGATTAGAAAGAAAGATAGATTAGTTAGAAAGAAAGAAAGAAAGAAAAAAAGATGGATTAGTTAGTTAGAAAGAAAGAAAGAAAGAAAGAAAGAAAGAAAGAAAGATGGATTAGTTAGTTAGAAAGAAAGAAAGAAAGAAAGAAAGAAAGAGAGAAAGAAAGAAAGATTAGTTAGAAAGAAAGATAGATTAGTTAGAAAGAGAAAGAAAGAAAGGATTAGTTAGAAAGAAAGAAAAGAAAGAAAGATGGATTAGTTAGAAAGAAAGAGAAAGAAAGAAAGAAAGATGGATTAGTTAGAAAGAAAGATAGATTAGTTAGAAAGAAAGAAAGAAAAAGAAAGAAAGAAAGAAAGAAAGATGGATTAGTTAGAAAGAAAGATGGAATAGTTATTAAGGATAGATATATAGATAGATAAAGTTTGAAATAGATAGATAGATAGATAGATTAGTAAGAGAGAAAGAAAGAACGATTGATTCGTTATAAAAAAAAGATAGAAAGATGGAAATGCCATCTTTTGCCGGCTTCAAATGTCCAGGCTAATGTCCAGCCCTTAGCTCTGTGTCCAGGCTACAGAGCTAAGAGGTGGGTTTTGATTGGTCCGTCCGTGTTCATTCAGGGTTTTGATTGGATATTGAATCTACTGGAGATAGAACCTTATAATCCCAACTCGGTTTATGTTTTGTGAGATGGAACCTTTTTATTTTATTAATAACTAGTAATTTTTACAAAAATAACACCACACAGGCATTAATAAACACCTAATGGATCAGATTATGTCAAAAACTCAATTTCGACCAAAAGTGGAGATAGAACCTTATAATTCTAAGCTCACGATATGTCAAACGTACTTAAATACAAAAGACATTGCAAAAATAAAACTAAATTCTGGAAGAAAAAAAACCCTCTGAAAGATGTATTTTTTAAAAGCTTTTTAAAAAGTCGTATTAGATATTGAAATTGGTATGGAGAATTATATTTCACTGGTTTTGACTACTGACAGTTTGGTATCGTGGTCATGTGAAACCGTCAACATAAAATTGCTAAAGACTTGTCCCTGTAAAACCCTTTTTAGTAAGCCCTTATACTGAGTCTTTGTGATGATCCAAACTTTTGAGTTATGAATGACACGCAGATTCTCCCTGTCTGCAGGTGTGCTCACCTTGCACCCTGAGATGTGCCACAACAGAGGTTCCTTCAGCCTCACAGGAGTACATCCCCCCATCCTGGGGCTCCACACAGCTAATGTACAACCTTGCAACAGTCCAGTCCTGTTCCACTATTACCCTGCGACCGTCTGCTTGCACAGGTATGCCGTTTCGCTTCCATATGGCCTTGACTGGCCGGGAATACTGACAGATGAACTCTACAGGCTGGTTCTCTGCTACATGTTGGTCCTCCATTGCACTGACCACCTCCACATTGGGATCTATAGAGGGTTGGTGGTGGGGATAAGTAATTTTCTCAAAACCCCAGTGCACTTTGGAGTAGAGTTCTTCACCTCAATCCTCTTTGAGGTATTGGGTGGTATTTAATCTAATTTGCAACTGAAATACAAGTCTCAGCAACCTTTGCAACTTCATCATCTAAGTCGCTGCTGTAGCTTTTTATTTTTTTAGCCTTTCACATTTTATTACTAAGTCAGATAGTAAGTACGGTAAGTGTATCATCTTTTGCTTCTCTACTCCAAACTGACCAAGGACATGGTCAATTACAACCAACAGATGCCTAGTTGCAGTGTCAAGTTAAACTAAGGCCAAATTCTAGAAAAAGTACATGCAGCACAAAAACAGAAGCATAGTTAAGATTGATGAGTACAATGGTCTTATTGAGAGTCTATGTAAGACCATTTTTCTTTTAAAGTTTACATATTAATTTAGTAGAATTAATTACATATATAAAAATACTGTGATTAAAATTAATGCAGCGTTTTTGCTAGTCTGCAGTCAATGCAGGCCTATATGCTACACCAGTGAAATGCTTCTCATCAAACCACACATACTGAGAGTAGGCAATACTCAAGCATTCATAGCTGATTTAGACCAACAATAATATATATATATATTTAAAAAAATCTCAGACAGAATACAAGTCTACCTCAGGCAGATCAATAAACTGAATTATAAAATCTATTGCTGTGGATGTTAAAATGGATTGCTGGGATAGTGCTAGGCTTAATGTATGTATGTCAAATTATATGCAAATAAAACAAACAATATGAATAATGTTATGTCTTTGAATTTGAATAATTTAGATTATTCATTTGGGGAAATATTAAAATGATTAATTGTGATTAACTATCACGTAATTTATATATTTTACAATTTTAATGTAACGACAGTCCTAATATGAATGAAAAAAGTTAGATCTTAGCCACACTATACTTTCTTTTATAAAAAATAAATAAATAAACAAACTATCATCACGGCTCGACAGTAAGGACTGCCTGATGCCCAGCGGGCCAGTTTATCATTTGCACATGTTTTTAAGTCAAATGAATTGTAACCTTATTTATAAGAATACAAGGTTACATAGGTCTAAAACAATGAAAACAACAACTTTTTGTGACAGGATCAAGTGAAAATTTTGGCTGGACAAGTAAAAATCTGAACCACTGGCCTGACCGTGCCAGAAGAAATAATCCTTAGCGTTGAGCCTTGGTCCATATACAAATCCAAAATCATTGTACTAATTTATTAATTTATTTATTAGTATGCCGATTTAGTAAGTAATTAGCAAGCCAAGATATTGCAGCCAAATCTACTGTTTTAGGTTAGAAATACATGGCACATTAACTACATGCATCCATGAATTTCCATTAAAAATACATATTTTTGTTTTCAACCTATTTTACTGTATACTTTTGCCTAATAGTAAAGTGTCTTTGGCAGCTAACAAAAATATTCCATTCTAGGCATGGGTAACCCAAAAAGAGATTAAAGTAAATAAAAATCTTGTTCTATCAGGATTGCATTATTGAGCATGACACTGAACCGAAGGATTCTCCAGTGTAGTCTGTGCAAAAATACTTTGGATAAAGAGTAGTATTATTATTAAGTAATTTTCAGTAATATGAGTCTACAGCATATATCAAAGAACACAACAGTAATCAACTACTTAAAGGACAGATTGTGACAAAATTCTAGATCTATGGTCCGACTGTAACTGTTAGAAAAATTAAGAAATGTACCCCCCCCCCACACCAAAAAAAAAGGCAACCCAAATGCTTCAAAGAATGAGTAACTGACTTTTAGATTTAGGAAATTCATGGACACAATATTAGTCCAGTGCTATTAATTTAATTTTAAGCCTTTAAATCGCTCTGCCAAGTGCTACTAGGCCCCTTCACCCCATTTGGTACCTTTCACTAACAGTTTGGCGGAGGATGACAGGCCACCTGTTTTGAACAGGACTGTACCCGAATCATTGGGAGAAAGGTTCCTTAGGGTGAGAGTGTGGACATGGTCTTCACCCACACTTATTTCACTGAAGGTACTGTTCTCCAAACGAGTGCCATCTAGCCACCACTGAACTCTGCCTTTGGCACGGCGAGAGAGCTGGGTGGAGAAAATGGCCTGTTCGCCCACAAACACATCTGTATTCTTTATACCCGACACTATGAGGACCTCAACCTCTGCAGAGACCAGACACAGAAACCCTTAGATCACCAGTGTCTACGCATACATTGAGTATACTCCATAAACATAATGCAAACTTTATAAAGACATAAGGGCATATTCAAAAAGCTACAGATTTTAAATAACCTCCAACATGTATGAGATAATTCTGTCTATAATCTACATAGAACCTAGTTTCATCTATAAATTTACTAAAACTAAAATGCATTACGCAATTGACTTAAGAGTGTTATTTGATACCTTGCACTGTGACTGATGCTGTGGTCAACTGGTCTCCAGCATCACAAGTGTAGTAGCCATTGTCCTCTGGTTCCAGATCATGGACATGGAGCTCCAGCACACATCCTTCCTGTTTCATCTCAAATTTCTTACTGGGTTGGAGCACCACTCCACCCTTTCTCCACTCTACACTTTTGACTAGTTTAGAAAGTTCACAGCGCAATGTGATACTATCTCCCTCTATTGCATTCTGGTTCTCTAACTCCTTCTGGAAGTATGCAGGTTGACCTGATGATGGATGAGAAAAGAAGTTGAAAGAATGTAAATGTCAGATTTTAAAAAGGCTGCCGATATCTGTGAAGGTATCAAAATCTTCTTTGCTCCACAAGAGAGCCAGTTACAAAGAGAAAGGAAACTAGAACATAAGTTGGTTCTTCTTGGAATCTGTTTGTGTTCACTTTCATAGTCAACAGGCATGTTGATAAATTAAAAAAATTAAGTCACAGGCCTACAAACCCGTTTACCTTTTACAGTAAGGGTGGCGCAGCTTTCTGCATCTTTGGTTTTGCATGTATACACCCCTGCATCTCCTTCCTCCACCCTAAGGATGCGGAGCTGATGGACGGCTCTATCCTTGTAGAGCAGATACCTGATCCCTGCCTTTATCATCTCCTGATCTTTGTACCAGGTGACAGAGGCCTCAGGGTCGGAAGTCATGCAGGACAGTGTGACTGTTTGACCCTCTTTGGCAGTCAAGTCCAGAGGCTTCTCTAAGAATACGACTATGGACAGGAGAAACCCAAACCCAAGTGCTGTCACATCATATTGTCTACCTGAAGACTCTGAAACTTAGACACTGGAAGCCATTGAACAGATACAGTGATACACTAAAAAATCTTTACTGAGTGAAAAACAATTATGGATAGGAATTAGATGTCTAAATAATAAAAAGGGAATAATGAACCAAAAATGGATGAAAACTACACAATTTTGGAGTGTAGATGTAGAATGGCCAAAGCAGATGGAAAAGCAGCTAGAAGCCTTTTGTTATGATAGCGCAAAATGAATGCAGCTGCTACCTAATGACAGACAGATGATTGCTTACCACCAATGAACAGTGTTAGCCATAAGGGTCTTTTACCTTTGGGTTTCTCCTGCACCATCAAGTAGGCAACACTCTTCTCAGGGCCAACCACAAAGGCTACATCACCTGAATCATCGGGTGTGACCATTTTCAGCACTAGGCTGTGTTCCCTTCCTTGGGTGCTGATTTGATTTAAGTCATTGTTTTGAAGGTGGTTGGAGCCGAGCCACCACTCAACATTCGTAACCCCTGTTTGGGACACCTCACACTTGAAGATAGCATCCTCGCCCGTTATCACAGTCACATCCTTTAATTCTCGTGTGATTTTAACACATTCTGGGAAGGAACGTGGTGAAAGGGACTATTGAGGATCTTCCAAAAAGTCAAATGAGGTAAATTTCCCACCACTGACTTGTACTTATGGCCTGGTTTCACAGATAGGGCTTAGATTAAGCATGGATTAGGCTTTAGATCATTTAGGACATTGAAGTAGCTTTTATAAACGTGCCTTAGAAAAAAACATTACTATTGTGCAAAAACAATGGCATTGACATATTTTAGATATGCCAGTGCAAGCTGCGTTCAGTTAAAACAGCTCAGATATGCATTGTAGTCTAGGACTTGGCTTAAGCCTTGTCTGTGAAACCAGGGGTATATCTTTTATTTATTTATCTTTTAGTACTTTTATCTACTAGAAGTGAATGAGAATGTGAGAGGATGTATTAATCCTCCAAACAGTGTAGTTTATTATTATAAACTTAGCATCATGCTATCCTCATTAGTTACCTTTGACAGTTAATGTGGCTTTGCTTCGTTTGTCTCCTGCTTCGCATATGTACTCGCCACCATCTTCCACTGATAGCTTAAGGATCTCCAAGGTTTGGATTGTGCCATCCCTCTTTATGGAATATTTCTTTCCATCAGATAGGAACTGAGTGCCCTTCTTCCAGGTCACATTGGCATCAGGGATTGAAGTTTCACAGCATAATGAGGCACTGCCTCCCTCTGTGACTTCCTGGCTTGTCAACTCCTTCGAAAATGATAGCACGGGGATTTCTGCCGGGAAACAGTGATACATAGAACACATTCTAAGACATGTGCCAACACCATAAACCTGAAGATTAAGAGGTGTTAACAAATTTCCTTTCCAATTTCTCTGCCAGGGACAAAACTAAGCCTAACTTTGGAATGTTTTTTTGCAGCATTTCTGTTATAGATCAAATTAATCATTAACGATTGAATAGTCAACCTTCTAAATGCAATATCCAAAACTCAACATACTAACAAGCAATGGTCAAGATAAGACATATTTGACAATTGAAGACAAAACAGCATAAAAAGTTGCACAAAACAGCATAAAAAGTACATGCATAAAAATTGATTTTCTTTTTTTTTTTTGCAATATGATGCATTAAAGCATGCATCAAACAAAGATAAATGCAAGATATATTAGATATATGTGGAATGTATTGAATATATATATATGGATAAAGGATGATCAGACACACTAAACACGTGCACAACAGTGCATGTGTTTGAAACCCACTGTGATCATTCAAAGAGTGAAAATAAATGCATCTAAAAAGTTCTTCAGTTTTACCTCTGACTGTAAGACAAGCAAAAGAAGTGTGGGCACCCACATGGAAGGACACCGTGCCAGAGTCTTTCTCTGTGACACTTCTTAGTGTGAGTGTGTGCCTTTTGCCTTCCATTCGGATTTCATTCATCTCATTGTTCTGTAGTGGGACGTCTTGAAGTGTCCACTGAACAATGAGTGCATTATCATGAGAGACAAGGCATTCGAAATGAACGTCCTCGCCTTCATTGACAATGCAGCTCTTCAAGCCAGTTAAGATTGTGATTTCAGGTTCTGAAAGCAAATTCAGGTTTCATTTGGCAAAGAAAGCAACTTCAAGACAAATTTATTCTAAATGTAAAAATATCAGGAGTAGTCAACAGGCCAAAAAATAGATGAATAAACTTTCTCTGTATCGATTTAACAACCAAAACAAGCTAAGTTTTTTAAACAAAATTCACAAGGTTTTGATAAAGATAGCTATCCTTTATATAAAAAAGGTTAAATTGCAAAGGGAAAAGTGTATAACGTTATGTTAATCACAAAAAACTCCTGTACGTAAATAAACTAGCAAAAGTAAGTGGGAATGCATTGGAGAAAGGTTAAATTTAAAGTGCAAAACCACATGCACAGAGTAGGTGCTTAAAGTGATCTGGGAACGGTGGCAAGCATATCATAAGAGAGGATGGATGGTGTAGTATTGAGGATGGTATGGAGTAGATGTGTGATCATCAAAATAGAATGATAAGGTAAAGTTAGGAGAGATGAGGACTTTTATCAGGTGATTCCTACCCTTCACGGTGAGTTTGGCAGATGTCCGATCATGTTCTGTCTCACACGAGTATTCTCCAGAGTCTCCTTCCTGCAGCTTGTAAATAATAAGCTCAGCAACAGCTCCATCTTGCTTCAGCTGACATTTGTTGCTTGCTTCTATTACACTCTTGTCTTTCCTCCAGATGACTTTGGCTTCAGGTTTCGCAAGTTCGCATCGAAACACTGCATTTTCCCCAGTCTCAGTATCCAAATCTTTCAGTGATGATTTGAAAAGAACTGGCAGTGCTGCAAAAGGCGAGTAAACAAGTGTTTCAAGGTCATCAGAAGAAATGGCTTCAAATTCAAACCGGATTATGATAACTTTTATTAGACCGAGGGTTCACTCCAAGCCTACCCTTGACTTCCAAATATGCAGTGCTTTGGCGATCTCCGGTATCACAAATATAGTCACCAGAGTCCTCAGGTTCAAGGTCATGTATGACAAGTTGTGCATGGTGACCATCTTGCTTGAATTCATATTTAGCACAGGGGCATAGACCAATTTCACCCCTTCGCCACTCAACTGGAATGTCTGCTTTGGAGAGTTCACACTGGAAGCGGATGCTCTCTCCCTCAACAGCTGTCTGGTTCTTCAGTGCTTGTGTGAAGATGGCTGGAAGTGCTGCCAATTCAAAGAGTGGCATATTATGCAAGAGATTTAATTCCATATGTAGAGTTATTTTCCAGACAAGTAAGACCAAGACAACACAAAGGCCTTAAAGTACAGGTTACAATTAAGTTTCTTTCCTTAGCTTTATCTTCATAACAAACTGTGGAATCATTCACACTTCATGAACACAGGATGAGAGTGATAAGGCATTTCAAAGATGGATTAGAATGATGGAAAAATTCATGGAGCAGTGGGGTCTTCTCCTACCGTTAACCTTGACATTGGCAGTTGTAACGCTGTCCCCACAATCACAAGCGTAGTCACCAGTATCTTCAGGTTTGACATCAGTGATTTTCAGCTCAACAGTAGAGCCAACTTGTTTGATGAGGTACTTTCCTCCAGAGTGGATCACCTGAGTTCCTTTCCTCCAAACCACAGGAACTGCAGGTTTGGAGAGCTCACATTGGAAGATGATGCTCTCTCCTTCAACAGCTGTCTGGTTCTTCATCTCTATTGTGAAGATGGCTGGAAGAGCTGACAATTCAAAGAGTATGAGATGCCAGATATTTAGTTCCAGACATACAGATGATGTAAATATAAATATTTTCCAGAGAGGATCATGACAACACAAATGCAACGTTCCAAACAATGCTTAAAATTAAATCCATTTCTTTTTTGACCTTAACTTGATAAATGGTGGAATCATTCATACTTCATAACCAAGGAATGAATGTGACCATGCATTTCAAAGATGTATTAGAACGTTGTAAATATTCTTGAAGCATATGGTCTTCTCATACCGTTAACCTTGATGTTGGCAGTTGTCAAGCTATCTCCGCAATCACAAACATAGTCTCCAGAATCTTCAGGTTTGACATCAGTGATCTTCAGCTCAACAGTAGAGCCAACTTGTTTGATGAGATACTTTCCTCCAGAGTGGATCACCTGTGTTCCTTTCCTCCAAATCACAGGGACTCCAGGTTTTGAGAGTTTACAGTGCAAAGTAACACTGTCCTTCTCTTGAATCTCTTGATTCTGTAGCTCATCTTTGAAGACCACTGGTAATGCTGAAGAAGTCAGGCAAAGTAGTTGAACCAGGAACATGATCTTGTGAGATTAATTTACACTTTCCATCAAAAAAATCCTTTCACTGATAGATGCAAAACTTTCTTCTGCAATTGCTTAACTTATATTTTTACCACCTTGTAAGATTTTTGATGAAAACAGCCACCATTATGTAAATGGGAAAACTATAAACTAGACAAACAACTTATTACACCAGACAAGCCAATACACAGTACTTTACCCTACCCTACCATAAATCAAGACATTATTGAATGACAGCTATGTAGATCAGAAAACAGGAAGCTTCTTCATTGTTGAAGAGGGTTCAAATAAAAGCTCAGTCCTACCATTGACTTTGATGTTAGCGGTGGTGATGCTGTCTCCGCAATCACAAGCATAGTTTCCAGCATCTTCAGGTTTAACATCAATGATCTTCAACTCAACAGTAGCCCCAACTTGTTTGATGAGGTACTTCCCTCCTGAATTGATCACCTGTGTTCCTTTCCTCCAAATCACGGGAACTCCAGTTTTTGAGAGTTTACAGTGCAAAGTAACACTGCCATCTTCATCACACGCTTGGTTTAACAGTTCTTGTGTAAACTGAACTGGGTGAGCTGTTGAGGTAAGCACTTATTGAGTATTTCTGAATTTACAGCTGAAGTCATTTTTACACTATTCTATAATTAAACAAAATCTGTACAGGCAAATGCTTTCTAAATATTACACCTAATTCAGGAAAGTTGAACACACCATCAAATCAATTATGGATATAAGTTGAATAAGAATGCCATCTAGTCTTCACTGTCAACACAAAAACAGTTTAAAAAAAGTGATCATTTAAAAAATGTAAGACTATCTAAAGGGAAACATGGTCATTTAAATCAATCTAGATGTGATCTTTCAAAAATAATAAATAAAACATCCACATCAAGACTGGTGACAGGATGTGTTGTCAAGTAGTCAAGAATCTTAATGTCTGCATCAGTTTACATCTATAAACAGTATGGCAGATCCATTTTAAGATGATGGATAACTTTTTTGATTATTTCGAACTGCTAAAAATGGCACTGTGTTAAATATAGAGACACAAAACGGCACTGTGTTAAATATAGAGACACAAAACAGACCAAAAAAAAGATTTTAAATAAAAAATGCTGAAAGAACAGCCTGCAAAGGTAAAGAATAATGCTTAGACAAATAGCAGAGTGAATGGCTCCTGAAAAATCCCACAGGCTGCAGTTGGAGGATGCAATTAAAAACAAGTTCACAAAAAACGACGAACACCTCCAAACACATTTAAGTTATAATGCCACCAACAGTCTAGACTTGAAATAATGAAATAATCTTATGCAATTAATTCTGAAAAATCAAAGCAAGAGGACACAATTTATGTTTTATATCCATGATATTCAATGTTGTGGAAGTGACCATCACATTTGGTAATGTAAAGCATCAGTGCTGCTGTTCCCAAACTAGCTACTTTCACTAAACCAAGGACACTAACAAAGATAAATATCATGTAATACAAGTTAGTAATTTCTTCCTTACAACCGTCATCCACTCTCGCCCTCTTCACCTCTGACATCAGCAAGTACAATGTGGGAAACACTCTAAATAGAGTAAATCATCTAAATATTCACCAAGTATGACACTAAAAAGAGCAGTGGTGCAGATAAAGCTGAAGGAGAAAAAAGCACATTTGGCTACTAATTTTCAAGTGAAAGTATATAAAAGAGAGAAAGTATATAAAAGAGAGAAAAAAGCCAACAATATCATGTTAGCAACATGTGCTTCATGTTTCCTTATCTAAATAGTGACTTATTTAAAACATAAAACAGGAGCAGCTACTTCGCTCAAGATTGTTCTGTAGCAAAATGTAGGAGCAATAGTTCCAGAAATTGTAAAAAGGAAAAAGTCTCAGTCGCTAACAATATCCAAAAGGAGCAATAATGCACAGGCAAGAAGTTTAAATGTAGAAAAGTAATGATTATCATCAAGAATTAAGACACACCACAACAAAAGATTCAAATAAAAATGCGGTCATAATGCAAAAGCAAATGCGTGGCCACATGCCGCTCCAATCACAAGAATGCATCACTGAACATTTTGACTGGGATTCACATTTTCATTTGCACATATAGGTGCTGCACGACAGACAAGAAATGCGCAGTTTCATATCACTGAGCTCTGCCTGTTTCTCTCTCTTCTGTTTATGGAGGTTTGTTTCAGGGGCAGCGGTAGAACTGAGGAACTTTAGAGCTGTGGCAAAAGATACATTCATGTAAATTGGAGACTTTGGCTAAAACCATAAAGATCTTACAGCACAAATAGCAACGCCCATGTCAGACAATAATGGCAAATACAGAACAGGCAGACGTCTTGGAATACAACTTATTTTACCATAGCATTCATGCATGTTGACTAAATGAAAGCCCCCAAAAACCAGACAGTTTAGCATGTCCAAACAAGAAGGATTCAAGCTGCTGACCAAGAAAACAAAGCAAAGACAGAATTGTGACTCAAGTCAGACTAGAGCTGAAGCCTTAAATCTATATATCTGTTTCACAAATGAACTGCACTAAACTGAAGAGAAAACAAACTAGGCAAAACAGACAGACCGCAAAGAAAAAAAGTTTGAGGCAATACCAAAACAGATGTCTGTCAGACTATGGCATAACTGCACAGCAGGTGGAGCCACAGCAGGATACAACAAATGATCTAAAAGTTATATTTAATAATTTACAGAATTATTCTGTTCCCCATCAACAACATTTCCAGTTATGGTTTTCTGATTTCGCATGTCATCTGCAAGAGCGTAATTTTGCTCTACACGATGAACAACTACATTTTTTGGGCATTTCAAATCTACTGTAGGATATCAGTGAAAACCTAACATAACAAATGCAATATTAATATTCACCAACACCAAACAAACAATAATATTCAAATGTGTAACACTGTTTTTTGAAAAAAGTTGGTTGTCAGAATAGTGCAGCTAGGAAAGAATGGTTAAAAACTACCAGAAAGAATAAGAAAGATTCATACCCTTGATCTTCATATTGGCTGTGGTTGTCTTATCACCACACACACATGTGTAGTCTCCTTCATCTTCACATTTGAGATCAGTGATCTTCAGCTCCACCTTTGAGGCAGTCTGCCTGATGATGTACTTTCCTCCAGACTGGATAACATGGCTTCCCTTTTTCCACTGCACAGAGATGCCAGGTTTGGAAAGCTCGCAGGACAGAGTAGCACTGCCTCCTTCATCACACTCTAGGTTCTGTAGCTCATGTGTGAAGACCACTGGTAATGCTAAGGAACCATGAAGAAATGTTGGAACCATATTACACAAACAACTCAAGACAATATTAAAGAACTGGACTGAAGAGAAGTCTTTCCAATCTTAACAATTAATATGTATTCCAGTTGTGAGCCCTACCAATTGAGCAAAACAAAATTTTACCATTAGTATAAGAGAAACTCCTGATCAAAAATAACTTCACGGACTGTGTTTAAGTAATTCCATAAACAATCACTATTCAAAAAAGAAATGCATAAAATATAAAACGGGTGTCATGATGGTGTTTACATTCAGTACATCATTCCTACCATTGACGGTAATGGTAGATGAGGTCTTGTCAAACCCACAATCACAACTAAAGACTCCAGCATCTTCAGGTTTGATATCAGTGATCTTCAGCTCGAAAGTAGACCCAACTTGCTTGATGTGGTATTTCTCTCCAGAATGGATCACCTGTGTTCCTTTCCTCCAGACCACAGGCACTCCTTGTTTGGAAAGCTCACATTGAAGAGTAACACTGTCCATTTCTTGACACTCCTGGTTTTGTAGTTCTCGTTTGAAGATCAGGGGTAAAGCTAAGAAGCAATTGGTGTTGTAACAGTTTGTTAGTATAGTGCACTCTGGACAAAATTTAAAAGCACAACATGAAAAACCATTCACAAACCTCCCAAAGACAACTGGAGACAAGATAAGACAGAACATCTTACAAAACAAGATTGGCAATTTTTTGTATTAGTAAAGTTATCTTAAAAAAATCTCTCTATAAAAGTTCCCTTCAGGCAACTAACCAGTAAAGGTAAAAATAAAAAATATTTGTACTCAGGAAAGAGTGAACATGGAAAAAGCAGACATTCACATATATAAGACTGAATGAACTTCATACCCTTGATCTTAATGTTTGCCGTAGTCTTTTTGTCCCCACACAAACATGTGTATTGTCCAGCATCTTCAGGTTTGAGGTCAGCAATCTTCAACTCAAATGTAGCTGCATCTTGCTTGATGAGGTACTTTTCCCCAGAATGGAGTACCTGTGTTCCTTTCTTCCAAACAACTGGAACTCCAGATTTTGAGAGTTCACAGTGAAGAGTAACACTGTCTCCTTCTTCACACTCTTGGCTTTGTAGCTCACGTTTGAAGATCACCGGTAATGCTGAAGTGTAATTGTGTGATAAATCAAAGATGTACAATAATTATTACCCTACATAATGATCAAGTTAGTTGACAACATATGCGTTGACATTTCAGTGTATTGCTTGCAATGAATAAGCTTTATCCATACCACTGACAACAACACTTGCTGTTGTTTTTTCGTTTCCACATTCACATGAATATTCTCCACTGTCCTCAGTCACTACATCTGAAATCTGTAGCTCAAACATGGTGTCCCTCTGCGTTATCTGATATCTTCCTCCATGTTTCAAATTTTCAGTTCCCTTCTTCCATTGCACTTGGCAGCCAGGTTTTGAGAGCTCGCAGGAAAGTAAAACTTTCCCGGCTTCGGTAACCTGCTGGTTCTTCATCTGCCCCTTGAACTTGGCAGGCACCACTGGAGAACGAACAAGCATCATATAATTAAAATTCTTCATAGTTTTAACGTCCAAAAGACAGGATGGAGGATCATTGGGATGAAATGATGAAGGCATGACAAGGAAGTTATGATAAGCCGATGTTCGGTGTTATTTTGTATCAAGATGGGATTAGGCTATTAATGTACATCTTTACATCATTCTTGGTGGTCAAAATTGTCTATAATCACAGAAATATACAAACAAAAAAATTATTCCAATACATCCATTGTACCAGGACTACATGAATAAAAATATGATATACTATGTATACAAAGACTGAACCTCACAAACCAACACAAAACACATGCTGATGTGCCATTTCTAAAATTTGACAATTCGACAGAGAGCTTGATAGACATCAACTGGAAATCTCAATGGGTTCTTCATAAAATCTTAAAATAAATAAGACTAATGGTACATTACCATACATGTGCACATGCCTTGACACAATGGCCACACCGGGCACAAAGTACAAATATATTCTATCACATCAATTGTTGTAATAAGAAGCACAAGTAACAACAATTCCAGCACATATAAAAAAACTATTTAACCAAAATTTCATTAAACTTACTTGCTAGAAATCTAAATGACATGTAGAGTACAAACATAATTGTGTAATATAAAAGTATAATATAAAAGTGGCAGTACTCTAAACTAAGGTGATCTTCTGCAGACAACAATGTATGAGACCATCAGCAAAATACCTGGCAGTAACACCCCCACACAGAAACCCAAAAGTTAAATGCAAAAATGCAGAAAGTAAACTGTACAACACATATGCTGTCTTAAACTGTACTTACCAGAAATATTTTCAAAGATTTACCTTACTTAGGTAAAGCTTGCCTTCCTACATTCCCTCTGACTTTCGTGTTCATATTCAACGAAAACTTGACTGTCAGAGGAGTTATTTAATAAAGAATTGATAAAAGCAATCTAAACTGTAAGCATCTGGAATCTGTCCATCTAAAAAAATAAGATTCTCAGCCTTCAAGGCATTATTTTCAAGCTAAGCTAATACATTGCAATAAACACCAAGGTTCTTACCTTTCACTGTCAATTTGGCTGTACTCTTTGTAGAGCCAATGTCACAGGTGTATACCTCGCTGTCACTCTTCTCCAGATCCTTCATGTTGAGGATGAGGACGGTTCCCTTCTGCGTCAGCTCATACCTTCCTCCAGCCTTGATCTCCTTTGTTCCTTTCAGCCAGGTGACTTTAGAGGCGGGATGGGCGGTTTCACATTCAAAGGAGACAGCACTATTCTCTTCTGCAGTGGCATCCTTTAGATCACAAATGAATTTGTTGGCCAGTTCTACAGAGGGAATGAAACACTAAGGTAAATATACTTCTCCTTTTTAGGAGTATGGGATTTCCCCCGTTGTATATTTAAAAAAAACACATTAGGTTTAAAATCCTTACCTTTGATCTCTAGTTTAGCCTTGGAGGTTGGACCACCGGTGACCTCGCAGCTATATTCTCCAGAGTCTTTGTCAGTGACGTTGTGGATAGTCAGTTTTATGAGCGTCTGTTCCTGACTGATTTCATATTTTTGGCTCTTTCTGATAGACTTGCCATCCTTGGACCACTTCACTTCCAGGCCACATTGAGAAAGCTCACAGGAGAATACGGCATCTTCACCAATTTTGGCACTAACACCCTGAAGCTCTTTAGATATGGTAGGAACTTCACCTACCCCCCCAAAATAAGATACGCCTTGATTAAGCAAAACCGGATTTGTGTTAAAACTTGATTCAAATTCATTGCTCTTGTTTTTATTGCACTTACTCACCCTCAATAGAAAGTGTTGCCTTTGAGCTCAAATCTTTGAGAGTGAAGACCACCTCACCAGAATCAGAAGCTGAGACTGATTTAATTGTTAAGGTATACTTGCGCCCTTTGCTGCTTATCTGGAAACGGCCTCCATCAGTGACAGGTTGGCCTTTTAAGCTCCAGGAGCACTTCTCTGAGCTTTCCCGGGACAAGATACACTCAAATGTGCAGTTTTCACCTGCTTTGGCCTCTATCGACTTAAGACGCTTGGTGATCCCGATGTGGATATCTGGGGTCAACAACAAAGGCATTATTGGAAAAACACCAAAAACTTCATCTTCATCTGTTTTCATAGAAACATACATGTAAAAAACAAAATAAATGACACTACAGTGTCACTATAGCACAACAGTATTACCATAGTTTGTTGACATACCTCTAACAGTGACCTTGGACTTGGACAGGTCCGTGCCAAGATTGCAGCTGTAGTCCCCAGCGTCAGCTTGCATGACGTCGTGGATAGTCAGTCCCAAGGACTTACCATCATGGTGGAGCTCGTATTTTTGGCCTGCAGACAAGACTGTACCATCTTTGCACCACACAGGGGCCACTCTGGGCTTTGAGGCTTCACACTTAAGGGTCACTGTACCCTTCTCCTCTGCAACTACATCATCTAGCAACTTCAGGAATACAGCTTTCTTTTCTGAATGCCAATAAATAAAAAAGTGCATCAAACCAAAATCTGTTAAAAAATGTCTTCTTCTTTCACATTCAGCTTTTCTGTTTTATTTAGACATTGTCATATGACCTCACCTTTGACCTTCAGGCATACTGTTTCTTTTACATCCCTTATGCTGAATGACACCTTCCCACCATCCTCAGGTGCTAGGTTCTTGAGAGAGAGTGTATGGGTCTTATCCACATGGGTGATGGCATTGACTTCATTGTTGAACAGCAACTTGTCATTGAGCGTCCATTGGACTTCTTCATCAGCATAGTTAACCTCACAGGTGAACACAGCATCACCATCTTCATCCACCTCAACATCTGTCAGATGTTTGGTGATCTGGATTTTACGCACTATATCAAGAAGAAAAAAACAGTTTTATCAGTGGAACCAACAACACCTATATAATGCCTTTTGGTGTAGTCAAAGCCTCTTACAAGCAACCCTAACCCTAGCGGGCTGGATGTATAAAGGGAATGCAATTTGAAACAACATGCTTCGAATGCCTTCTTTATGACTTTACCTTCTACTTTGAGAACGGCTTTGCTCTCACAGACCCCGACCTGACAGCGATACTCTCCAGAGTCCTCTGCACTCAAAGCTTGTATAATCAGCTGCACATTGGCGTCCTTTTGCTTCATGCTGTACTTGCTAGAAGCCTCCAAAGCAGTTTGACCCTTAAACCATTGCACTTCTTTTGGTGGGGCAGAGAACTTGCAGCACAGTGTGGTGGAAGTCTTCTCCTTGGCTGACACATCCTTGAGAGGCTCAAGGACTTCAATGGGACGCTCTATGGGGCGAAATGAACAGTGACTTTGAAAACAAAAGTTCACAAAACTACTATATTCTACAGCATTACATTTCATCTGTAGTAAACATATAACCAGAACAAAATAAACCTTTTTAAAGCTCTTCAAAGCACTCAGCCTAAACATTTTTGCAGCAATTTAAATTCTACAATAGCTAACATTTCTGTATCAATTCTATCATGCATCATTATCAAAAACTATTTAACTGGAATTATTAGACTCAAATTAGATCACTTTTAGAGTGGCTATTTTGCAAATCTTGTTTAAACCAAGTCCCTAACCTTTCACTTTGAGCTCAGCTGTTGATTTGCTCTTTCCAGCTGTGAACTGTACTGGGCCTGACATGGAGGCCTTGGTCTTCTTAAAAGTGAGGTGGTGCATGGTTCCCTCTTTCTCCATCTCGATATCTGCGCTCTCCTTTAGCTGTTCCCCATTCAGCATCCACTTCACTGGTTTGACTGTCTCCACGCTGACTTCCACTTCAAAGTGGGCGGCAAATGGCTCAGTCACCTCCACAGAACTCAGCTCTCGTACTATGCTGATAGCCTGCTCTGAAAGTTGTGATGATACAGTATAGTGCTGTGTCAAAAAAATTGCTACATAAAAAGTTTATTGTTGTAAAATTCTTTAAAAAGACTTTAGACTTCAGAAAAGTCAAACTTGCGTGGAAATAAAACAAAATGCATGTAAGCAAAATTTACATAACAGAAATTTAAACTGTAAGCAAACATTAATTTGTCCCTGTTTAGAAGGGCAAATTAATAAGATAAATAAGATATTTTAAATATAGTTAAAATCACAAACAGGCTCATACTTGTCTGTTGCAGATCAATTAAAACTGATCTACAAACTGTAGCTTATCAAATAAGTAAAAACATGCAATTACATTATGTCCACCCTTTTACAGTCGGTTTTCTTTTTAGTTTTCTTCTTTAATAGTGTGTGGTTGTGCTTCATGAATTCAGTTGTGCTTTCATCCTAAAATGTTATTATTATTATTTTAATCATAACTGAAAAGGTTTTTACCCTCTACTAGTAGCTGACATGAAGTCTTATCATCAATGGCGTCACACATGTATGTGTCCTCATCATCAGAGTCTACGTCGATGATGGTGAGCTTCCTGTAGATGTCTTCACTGGTGATCTCGTGCTTCTCGCTGGGTTTGAGCTCCGACTTGTTCTTGTACCATGTGACTTTAGCACTGGCCCGTGACACCTGACACTCTAAGTATGCACGGTGTTTGAACATGGCGATTTTGTCTCTCAGTTTCTTCACAAATCTGACAGGCAGTTCTGTAACGATTATAAGGTGACTTGGGGGGGTGATTTGTTAGAGAACAGTAGAAACACTACACAGCCCAGGCTGTAGTTCATTAGTCTTAACACTGAATGCAAAATGCATGCAGATATGATAGACACATGACCACGAACCTTTAACCTTTAGTTTAGCAGTTGAAGAGGCCTTCTCAGCTGTGAACTTGATTTCACCAGCATCCTCAGCCTTTACAGATTTGAAAAGTAGTACGTATGTTCTTCCTGAGAGAAAGAGAGTTTTAAATGAGTTTGAGAGTTATTGATCTGTCCCAATTGGATCTGGATTTATGCTTGTTTGATCTTAGTACATTCAGTTCAACTCACCCTCCTGCCTCATCTTGATGTTGTCTCCAGCTTTGAGCTTGGCATGCCCTTTGTGCCACTGAGCCTCTACTTCATCGTGAGAGACCTCACAAACAAACGTTGCACTCTCCTTCTCTGTCACCTCTGTGTCCTGCAGTGGCTTTACTATTTTAATATCTCGGGCTGCAAGAATTCAAATACAATCATTTATTCATGTGACACTACAAAATGTTTGAGTAACTCCCACTCAGAATTCATTAATCTTTACCATGAACCGTGAGCTTGGCTGAAGTATTGTCATCCGTTGTTCTACACATATACTGGCCCTGGTCCTCATACGCACACTTGTGGATGAGGAGGGTGCGCTTGTTGGCCTGGGATTGAATGCCAAATTTCTTTCCTGGCTTTAGTTCCTCATCATCCTGATAGAGCAATAATGACACAACTACATCAACATTTTCTTTTCCTAGTTCTATTTTCAAATTATTTTATATTCCATTCATATGTGACTACCGGTACACAATTTTTTCTAAATTTAATTACTAATACCTTAAACCACTTGACATCAGCATTTGCTCTTGATACTTCACATTCAAATGTGACTTTCTCCTTTTCAGGAGAAACGATATCCCGTAGGGGTTTGAGGATCTTCGCAGCTGGCTCTGTGGACACAACACCAATTATTAGTAATTACGGTTGCAATCATTCTAGATTTTAACACTGGTGGTTCTGGTTCTTTTCATAAGTTTCATATACACCTTACTAAACCCCCAATAAACGACTCTTACACAGGCTGCAAAAAGTTAATCATGCTTAAGGACACAATAGAACATAAAATGTGGAAATTAATATACAGTAGTTTGTATTGTGGAATATACTTAAAATATTGGATATGCAGCTTCTACAAGTACTAAACTTAAAAATATACTTTTTATAATCTCATGTAAATGCTATCTTACTGAAAACAAATTCTTAAAAAATATCTTACTGAATCTTGCAATTCACTTAAGAGCACAACCCAATTATTGGATGATGCATTAACCCTAAATTACCGACTTACACCCTTTGCATGCCAAGAATTATAAGTGGGCTTAAACCTAAAGATGCCAATGTACAAACTAACCTGTAACAATTAGTTTTCCAGAAGTATGGACATCCTCAGCTTGAAAGGTAATAGCTCCACCATCACTTGTCTTCAGCTGGGACATAGTCAGGCTGTGCTTGTTGCCCAGTGCTGTAATGATGATATTGGGTCCTGCCTTCAGTTTCATTCCATCTTTGCTCCAGGATCCTTCTACATCAGCCTTGCTAAGCTCGACCTCCATAGTGATGGTCTCTTTTTCTTGTACTTTCACCTCTTTCAGGCCTTTTACTACCTGAATCTTCTTAACTGTAAAATAAAAAACAATGGAAATCCAATGATGAGACGCTTTTAGGAAGGCATAATTGAATGTGCATTTCGGTTAATGATTTTCATGGTCAATTTTTATTAACTACTAGGTTATATATAGTCATCATAGCAAACATATGGAATGAAAATATTATGATCGAAAGAGTAACTCTGTGATGGAGTAACAATAAAGGAAGCCCTACTTTCTACTGTCAGTTTGGCCTGGGTCTTGTCATCTAGGGTTTCACATGAGTAATGTCCTCTGTCAGCATATGCCACGCTCTTGAGGACCAAAGTCTGCTTGAAACCCTCCACATGAATCTCCAGATTTCCTCCTTGCTGTAGAACCACACCATTCTTCATCCACTTCACATCTGTTGAGGGTTTACTCAGCTCCACTTCCAACCGAACTGTGTCCTGCTCCTGCACAGTCACATCTTCAAGCTTCTTCTTAAATGTGACAGGAAGCTCTGCAAGATACAGATATGTGTGTACTGAGAAACATGTGCTTGCCTGCGGATATGTTGCATTACGCTTAACAGTTATCCTTACCTTGTACTTGGAGTGTGGCCTTGCACACTTTCCCATCGGCATCGATACTGATCTCTCCTGCGTCCTCCTGAGTGACAGCTAAGATAGTGAGGGAGTAGCTGCTTCCTCCAAAAGCTAACTTAAATTTGGGACTAGCTGTTATAGGAAGACCATTATGCAGCCATCTGACACTGACATCGGCTGGTGTGATAGAGCATTTGAAGATGGCATCTTTGCCTTCATTTGCAACAACATTGTTCAGCTTGGTAGTGAACCTCACCAGACGTGGGGCTGTGAGAAATTAGATTGAAAATTTCAAAACATCTATCACTTAAAACAATCTTAAGTTGCGTTTGTTCATTTGATGAAAATTTATGACTTTCAGACATGACACTGATGGTTCTTACCTTTAGTGGTGACTTTGGTGGTGGTTTTGTCATCTTTGCATTCGCAGCTATACTCCCCTTCATCCTCCTGAGCCACAGCGGAGACAATCAAGATGCAGTTGGTGCTATCAGTGCGGATGCTGAATCTGCCGCCCGGTTTGATTTCTTTGCCGTTATGCTTCCAGAGGACATTACCTGTGGCTTTGTTGAGGGTGCAGGAAAGGGTCATGGTGCTTTCTAGTGCTGCAGATACCGGTTGCAATGGCACCACAAATTTTAAAGGTACCTCTGCATGGAATAATTGAGGGGAAAAATTAAATCATATTTTGTCTGCAAACAGTTAGATTTAGTATTTCAATAAGTGCAATTATATCTTACATTAACTACTTTGAAAACTTCATATGTATAAGTATAGAGACAATTGCATTGAATTTTTTTTTTTTTAAATAAATATGCAGTAAAATTTTCATTGCTTTGAAATAGCAAATTAGCTTTTACCTTTGATCTGAACCTTGAACTCCACCTTGTCATCAGCAGTCTGGCAGGAGTAAGTGCCATTGTCTTTAGATTCAGAGGACTTAACAATTAGGACACGTGAGCGACCTTCCTGTTTCATCTCATACTTTGATCCATCTTTTAGTTCCACTCCATCCCTGAACCACTTAACACTACAACTCTCTGACATCACCTCGGTTTTTAAAACAACCTTCTCTTTTGACTCGACCATCACAGTTTCTTTTGTCACAGATGTCTTCTGGAATTTGGTAGTGACATCTGAATAAAAAATAAGAAATATTCACTAAATTGTAACCATGTTCTGGAGGAAGATAGAAGATTGTTCATTAATGGAGGTCCACTTATGTCCTAGAAAGTCTTACCTTCCAGCTGAATCTTAAAGAGAAGTTTTTCATTCCCAACTTCACAGGTATATTCTCCAGCATCCTTCTTCTCCACATTCTCCAGCACCAGCTGACGGCTCTTGCCCTTTGACTCCATGTGGACAGTCTTACTGGAGCTCAACTGCTTGCCATCTTTGAACCATTTCACCTCAGTCTTGAGGTCAGAAACTTCACAGCTCAGAGTGGCTTTCTGGGATGCTGAAACCTTAACTTCCTTTTGATAAGAGTCTTTGTTGGTGAAGGCAGTTTTGAGCTCTAATGAAAAGGTATAAAGTGTTTACTTCATTCAAAGAGTTTAGTTTGCCAATTTACAGAGAAAGTCAATACTAAAGTGACACATTAAATATGACACTAGAGAAGAAATATTTTCATAGCAGCTTTTAAACAACCCAAAGAAGACTGTTAAGATTTGACATATTTCACTTATCAGTGCAAATTGTGAATAAGTTATTTGGTGTGGCCAAGAGCAGCTACTGATGACCAAATGCACAGAGCCAAAATTAACAGTCCAAAATGCTTTCCATACCTGCCACCTGAATCTTAAAGGGCAGTTTCTCATTCCCAACTTCACAGGTATATTCTCCAGCATCCTTCTTCTCCACGTTCTCCAGCACCAGCTGACGGCTCTTGCCCTTTGACTCCATGTGGACAGTCTTACTGGAGCTCAACTGCTTGCCATCCTTGAACCATTTCACCTCAGTCTTGAGGTCAGAAACTTCACAGCTCAGTGTGGCTTTTTGGGAAGCAGCTATTTTGACTTCCTTCTGATAGGAGTCCTTGTTGGTGAAGGCAGCTTGAATGTCTAGTTGGGCAGGTACAGTGCACCATGGATCCAATATAACAAAACAGAATTATTTGAGTCAATATATTACTTAAAGTAATAGACGTCAGATACTGTAAGGACTGGATGGTTGAGAAAGCCAGAATGGATCATAAATTGTGGTCTATATTTTAAGCAAATAAATCCAAATCACATTGCAGACTAAAACTTTTTTAGTAGCATTGAATTCAGCAAAAAAATGCTTTTTAATTTTAAAATTTACCACTTCTTGAACAGAAAAACTTCATGTATTACTAAATCTACAAACACATGTTAATAAGATCAATGGTCTCTTTTACCAAGGCCAATTTTTTATTGCTACATGTAGAATTAGCTTTTGTCAAGCTTCACTGTATTACTGTAGTTCTGGTCTTTTTCATTTGCAAGAAAAACTAAAGTAGAAATAGAGTGCCAATAGACAAACACAAGAATATTCCCATACCTGTCACCTGAATTTTAAAAGCAAGTTTTTCATTTCCAACTTCACAGGTATATTCTCCAGCATCCTTCTTCTCCACGTTCTCCAGCACCAGCTGACGGCTCTTGCCCTTTGACTCCATGTGGACAGTCTTACTGGAGCTCAACTGCTTGCCATCCTTGAACCATTTCACCTCAGTCTTGAGATCAGAAACTTCACAGCTCAGTGTGGCTTTCTGGGATGCTGAAACTTTCACCTCCTTCTGATAGGAGTCCTTGTTGGTGAAGGCGGCTTGAATGTCTGGTTGGGCATTAGACAATATCAGAAAACAGTACTCTTTGGGCAATTATATCACTCAAAATATTAAACAACAGATACTGCAAGGACTCTATACTTGAAAATGTAAGAATTTATCATAAACCACAAATCATTCCACAGAAAACCAAAACAAATTACATTGCAGACTGAAACAGGCAACACATTTTTCTGCCTATAAAAGTACATAAATAGTTGTATCTATAAAGACACATTAATGAAATCTTGTGGCATGCTTTTTTTTGACCAGATGCAAGGCATACTGTATCAAACCCCTTTGTTATATTTAAAGTTGGTTTTCTTAATCTTTGTTGACTTACTGTATTGTAATTGTGGTATCTTCCATAAAGAAAAAAAAAAAAAAAAAAAAACAGCAAGCCAATAGACAAACACAAGGATGTTTCCATACCTGTCACCTGAATCTTAAAGAGCAGTTTCTCATTCCCAACTTCACAGGTATATTCTCCAGCATCCTTCTTTTCCACGTTCTCCAGCACCAGCTGACGGCTCTTGCCCTTTGACTCCATGTGGACAGTCTTACTGGAGCTCAACTGCTTGCCATCCTTGAACCATTTCACCTCAGTCTTGAGGTCAGAAACTTCACAGCTCAGAGTGGCTTTCTGGGATGCTGAAACTTTCACTTCCTTCTGATAGGAGTCCTTGTTGGAGAAGGCGGCTTGAATGTCTGGGGCAGAAATCAAGATTCAGGAATATAGTGTCAGAAACTACTTTCAGTTTTATGTAAAATTTGCTTTGGTCATCTATGATTGAGTCACTGGAACCTTAAAAAAACACAAAAAAACAAGACAAAACACTGGCATGTTGTTCTTACCTTCCACCCGAATCTTAAAGAGAAGTTTTTCATTCCCAACTTCACAGGTATATTCTCCAGCATCCTTCTTCTCCACGTTCTCCAGCACCAGCTGACGGCTCTTGCCCTTTGACTCCATGTGGACAGTCTTACTGGAGCTCAACTGCTTGCCATCTTTGAACCATTTCACCTCAGTCTTGAGGTCAGAAACTTCACAGCTCAGTGTGGCTTTCTGGGATGCTGAAACTTTCACTTCCTTCTGATAGGAGTCCTTGTTGGAGAAGGCAGCTTGAATGTCTGGGGCAGAAATCAAGATTCAGGAATATAGTGTCAGAAACTACTTTCAGTTTTATGTAAAATTTGCTTTGGTCATGTATGATTGAGTCACTGGAACCTTAAAAAAACACAAAAAAACAAGACAAAACACTGGCATGTTGTTCTTACCTTCCACCCGAATCTTAAAGAGCAGTTTTTCATTTCCAACTTCACAGGTATATTCTCCAGCATCTTTCTTCTCCACGTTCTCCAGCACCAGCTGACGGCTCTTGCCCTTTGACTCCATGTGGACAGTCTTACTGGAGCTCAACTGCTTGCCATCTTTGAACCATTTCACCTCAGTCTTGAGGTCAGAAACCTCACAGCTCAGTGTGGCTTTTTGGGATGCTGAAACCTTAACTTCCTTCTGATAGGAGTCCTTGTTGGAGAAGGCAGCTTGAACGTCTGGGGCAGAAATCAAGAATTAGGAATATAGTATCAGAAACTACTTTCAGTTTTATTTAAACTTTGCTTTGATCATGTTTAAGTCACTGGAACCTTAAAAAACAAACAATAAAAAAATAAAAAAAAATAAAAAATAAAAAAAAAGATAAAACACTGCATGTTGTTCCTTACCTTCCACATGAATCTTAAAGAGCAATTTCTCATTCCCAACTTCACAGGTATATTCTCCAGCATCCTTCTTCTCCACGTTCTCCAGCACCAGCTGACGGCTCTTGATCTTTGACTCCATGTGGACAGTCTTACTGGAGCTCAACTGCTTGCCATCCTTGAACCATTTCACCTCAGTCTTGAGGTCAGAAACTTCACAGCTCAATGTGGCTTTTTGGGAAAATGCTACTCGGACTTCCTTCTGATAGGAGTCCTTGTTGGAGAAGGCGGCTTGAACGTCTGGTGCAGAAATCAATATTTAGGAATACAGTATCAGAAACTACATTTAGTTTTATGTAAACTTTGGTCATGTTTAATTGAGTGAATGGAACCTTAAAAAAAAACAAGACAAAACACTGGCATGTTGTTCTTACCTTCCACCCGAATCTTGAAGACCAGTTTTTCATTCCCAACTTCACAGGTATATTCTCCAGCATCCTTCTTCTCCACGTTCTCCAGCACCAGCTGACGGCTCTTGCCCTTTGACTCCATGTGGACAGTCTTACTGGAGCTCAACTGCTTGCCATCCTTAAACCATTTCACCTCAGTTTTGGCATCAGAAACTTCACAGCTCAGAGTGGCTTTCTGGGAAGTTGAAACCTTCACCTCTTTCTGATAAGAGTCTTTGTTGGAGAAAGCAGCCCGAGTTTCTAAAAATGACATTTATTCTTTTAGTGAAACATAAAAAAATATGTAGTTCTGCACCACAAAAAGATCTCAAACATCTCCAAAATGGACAAAAACACACTGGACTAATAATAAATGTTATGCAAATTTCAACAACCTCAGAGGGATTGTTTCCCAGAAAATAATCTAGAATTTTTTGTATTCATGGTTCAAGATACTTCTTGGAAAGAGCTGTACCTTCAAAAGACCATTGCTGTCCACAGTAAGATCTGACA
Source organism: Abramis brama (assembly GCF_963993115.1). NCBI lineage: Eukaryota > Metazoa > Chordata > Actinopteri > Cypriniformes > Leuciscidae > Abramis > Abramis brama. The sequence continues at coordinate 25,036,632 of NC_139986.1, read as the reverse complement.
ATGGTATGATAAATGACATGCTAAACTTTAATATATCTTATACAAGGCTGATATAACTTTTAATTTCACTTATTAAATCATTTATTAGCTGTAGGAGCATTTAGCGTTTAGCTTCATGTTCAAAAAACCATAAAGTTATGACAGTAATTAGGTATTGTGGCATGTCTGATTAATCCTGCTCATTTAAATTTTTAGTTTAAGACTAATTAGCGCATAGTCTTACCTTTTATCTTGACCAGGAATGTCATTTTGTCCTCTGCCGTCTCACACGAGTAGTGTCCTTCATCGCTCTGCTTGGCACCCCTGATGACCAGCTTCCTTTGCGTCCCTTGAGACATAAAAGTTGTCCTCTTGTCCTCCGTTATTTCTATCTGTTCTTTCTTCCACACAACAGCGGTTCCAGGAGAAGCAACCTCACAGCTCAACACCACGTCGCCCACCAGAGCATCACTCTCCTGGGGCTGAGTCCTCGGCTTGTTAACAAACTTAGTTGGTTCTTCTGTTAGGATAAAATGGAGGATTAGATGCCATACCTCTCTGTAATTTTAACATGATTAGGAATATGAAATGGATTATAGAAAACATATCAAACATGGCAAGAAATAGTCACATCCATTGTCCATTTGAATATAACAGATGTCTTGTGACAAAAAAAACGAACAAACAGATGTGACAACTGAAACTCTCCTGATTTACATTTACATTAACAGTCAGGAATATGTATATTAAATATGAGTTTGCATTGATCATGTTAGTCATTTCAATGGAAAAATAATATAAAAAACTGCTGTAAAAAAAAAAAAATTGGTTACCATACAGTGAAAAATTTATATTTATATTTAAAAAATATAAAATACATGTAATTCTACTGTAAAATATTTTAAACGTTGTTTTTATGCCTTTATGTGAGGGTATTTGCATTTATAATTGGGTTTATGCAGCTACCAACTGCTTAAATATTATGTTCCCAAAATTCTATAATAAATATAGTTATTAAAATGGTTTTGTTAAGTATGATATCAGTATCATATTAAATTATTTCCAAAAATCAAGCTAAATTAAATATAAATTGTACATCCTGTTTAGCCAAATTTTGTATCCTAATAGTTATATATATATATAGTAATAGTTATATATATATATAGTAGTAACTTAAATAGCATTGAGAGCACATCATAAATCTCACCCCAAAGCATATTTAATATATGATACCTGAGTGTATGAGTGCTAAGCAGAAGTGTTAAAACACAACTTCTAACACTTCCTGTTGAGTAGCTTGAGCTCAGCTGTTCCTAGCTGTCAACGCTGACCGCTTGCACCATTTATCCACTCAGAAATCTCTGTACTAAGCTGGGATATACGAAGCACTGACTACTCAGCAATGACTTTAATTCTTGAGAAATTCCTAAATAGTACACTGCAAGCAGATGGCACTTCAATTTAAAATTGTTTCATTTTCATATATGTAAATAATTGTATAATTAATATTATTTTAAGCTTGAAATATATATATAGAGGCTAAAACAGAAATAGAGGCTAGTTGGAAATAGAGGCTATAAAAAGCTTTAAGTAACTGAAGGTCAGTAAGTGAAGAGAAAAATTGCCTGTTTCACCTTTAAGGGTAAGTTGGACAGACATTTTATCGCCATCACACATGCATTCATAAATGCCCACGTCCTCAAGGTCCACGTTGTGGACTGTCAGTATGCGTTTGCGCTCCACACTTGTGGCTTCATATTTTTTACCCATCCTCAGCTCCTTCCCATTCTTCATCCAAACAACCTGCAGCACAGACAGTACATGTAGTTAATTGTCAAAAAGAAAAAAATGGCTTATTACCCATCATGTCCACACATCTTTTACTGTAGATATTTGGATTTTGTCTGTTTTGTAAGGGCAATGCATCTCAAAAGTCAACTGTGCCACTTGTTGGACAATACAATTTAAACTCCGATAGGAGCAAGCATTTCAAAAAATGTAAAATACTTAATGTATATTTAAACATTTTATTTGGATTTTGCAAGACAAAAAAACATGCATTTTGTCACCTGGACACTTGAGTCGGACACTTCTGTGTGCATCTGAGCAGAGGAGTGCTTGCTGAAAGTAAATACCTCAACCTGAGAAGACTTACTGGTGAAACGTGAAGGTGCAGCTAAAGAACATCAAGGAAAAAAAATCAGGAACATTGTTGAATTTATTGTACTTTAGTTTTCAGAAACTGTTCCTTTCTTACCTTTCACAGTAAGTGTGCAAACGCTCTGAGATCCGCCTCCCACAAACTTGACTTGTGCCCCGTTCAGTGCCATGGACATCTCCCTGATGACCAGCGTGTGTGTGGTCTTTGAGCGTGTGATCAGATACTCAGATCCACTGCGGATCGTTCGGTCATTTATGGTCCAGGAGCCAGAACATACGCCCGAGAGCTCCACAGTGAAGGTGGCTTCTTCGTCTGCATGTGCACAGCAGCTCACCAGGCCTGTCTTCACTGACGCTGTGGGCTCTGATCAAACAAATTCAAAAATACTTATTGGAATATACTGATTTATGTAACTTTATATTGGTTTATACACTGCCCAGCCAAAAAAAAAAGGCGCTGTAGACTTTACAGAATGCTTGAATTGCATTTTCAATACAAGATCTTGACTAAAAATGGATGTGATTTCCTATTGATGGAAAATGATTCTTCATGCTCCCTCAACCATTCTTTCACAATTTGAGCCTGATGAATCTTGATATTGTCATCCTGGAATATGGCCATGATGTGTCTTCCTACATGGTTGTTTAAGAAATGAAAAGCTACACACTCCATCAATTAGGGTTAAAAGAACTGTTCCCAAACATATAACATGATAGATCCATAATAATCACTGCAATAATGATCCAATCATAGACTCTTAAGCATTTGCCAATTTAAATCCAAACAGCAACTTTTTTTTTTTGGCCAGGCAGTGTATTTTATGAATGTCCACAGCAATCAACAAAGCCTTTCTCACCAAGATAAAATGTTCCAGGAACCTCCAAGTAGGCACTCTGACCGAAATCATTGACCGCTGAGATACGGAACTGATAGCTCGCCTCCTCTGGGATTTCGCTGAAGGTATATTCAGTGCTAGACACAGTTGTACTAGTGATTTTAACCCAGGTTTGGGCTCCAACCTTCCTGCGCTCCAAGAAGTAGCCGGTGATGGGCACAGGCCGGTCACTGTCCGGTGGAGACCAGCACAGTGTGATCGATGAATCTGTTTTGTTCCGCACCGTTGGTTCAACTGGGGGATCTGGAGGGTGTTTCCTCGGTGCTGAGGTCAAAGTTAAAATTATTGTTAATAAGGTTAAAGAAAAAGAATCTCTCTACTGTAAATGTCACAAACAATTGTGTTGAATTGTTTCCACACATTCTCCATCAAAGAAATGGAGTACAAACACCATCACATAGTAGCTGTAGTGTCATAAAATTGTGATTCCTGTGGCAGATATGAGGTTTTTGAATCACAAGAAGGCAAAAAACCTTTTGTAAAATCTTTTGGAAAGGTAGTGGTCTGATTTACAAATGTATTCACCTGTGACAGAGAAGCGGGTGGAGGTCTTACAGTCATGGGCGATAAAGGCCACCTCACCAGAGTCCTCCGCGGTACATTCACGAATGGTCAGTGTGTACTGTCTGTTAATGCGGGCGATAATAATTCGGGAGTCCTCTTTCAGCTTCTCCCCATTCCTGGTCCAGTATGCATCATCTACTGGTTTCTCCAGCTCCACACAGAAGATCACAGTATCGCTAACTGGCACCACTGTCCTCCTCGGCAGCTTTTTAGTGATATTGCCTGAAAATGCAGAAAAAACATCACATCACAAGTAATCCATTATCATTCAAGCTAACAAAATAAACCATATTGGAATGGTGGTGATGGGCTTCCTCTCAAAGATTTTACCCAGCACTGTAAGTTCGGCCACGGTGCGACTGCCTTCCTTCATCTCACAGATATAGACGGCATCATCATTGGTGGTGACATTGTGAATAGTGAGGCGGCGCAGGGTTCCCTCCACATCCATGCGGTACTTGGTGCATTCCTCCAGACGGGTCTCCTCCATAAACCAGTTAGCCTTTGTTTCCGACACTGGTACCTCACACTGCAGTGTTGCCGTTTCCTTTTCCTTCACCTCAACATCCTGCAGCTTTCTCTTGAATGGAATCTTTGGCTCTGGCAAGGACATGTTGAATATAGTGAATATACAGAAGACATACACAGTAAGTTCTTTTTTAGCTGGCAGTCATAATTTGGTTCCTTGTGGTTTCATATTGATTAGGTCTTCAAGAAGACAATGATAACGGTTAGGGTGGTTCCAGATATAGTACTACTCAAATGCACCAAACTTCATTAAAAGTTCAATGTTCATTTAAAAGTGAACCAGAATGGGAGACCACTCCAAGGGACCACAGTGTTTTTGGTGTTCATAATGTATGTGAACTTAAAAGTGGATTACAAATGTACCGATAAATGATGAACCATACTTATTCGTCTGTAGTTAACGAAATCGTTAACTACAGTTTTTGTGGGTATTTTTAGGTGGGCCTGAGATTATTTGGGGTGTTTACTTCATATACAGTATAAACATTATTTCGGCACAAGACCACGTCTAAAGAATAAAGCTGGCCATCAAATTAAATAAATACATTTTTGACTTTATATGATGTTTAATATGTTTTTATCCAACAGATAGGCCTATGCCATTGGCTCTACTTTACCACCAAGTCAGTCATCTGAAATTTGAACATGTTTACACAAAACAAATGTCATGAACTTCACCCTCCTAATCCCTACACAGGGGCGTCACTGCTTTTTGTACTGCAATAGTGGACTGGTATTCGGCTAAGTTTCTGTGACCTTTCTCTAAGGTGCCTGTGGCATGATAGTCGAGATTAAGACCAAGGAGCAAGGAAAGAAAATACTATTGCTACACTTCTGGCTAAAATTAGAACTCTGTCTAAACATACAAAACGTATACATCTATGAAAATCATTGTCTTAATTTAGTTAACAAAGGCTTAGTTAACAAAGAATTTGGATACAGATCAATGTTTCAAACCCTGAAGACATAACTTGGAAAGTCACCCACATAATGGCGTCAGAAGTGAGTTTGCAACTAGCCATTACAACAACTGTGAACTAATCATCACCAGCAGAAAATAGTTGTAATGCTACACCCTGTTCGAACACTTGCAAGCACTTTGCTAAGCAGAGAATGAGCTGGAAGGCAAAGATGACTGTCATTAGTTGATACAATTTCAGTTTAAAGGTTGGTGGTTTAATTGGGCCAACTGTATTTTAACACAGTAGTTATTGTGCTGATGTAGTGCTCCTATCTGCCAGACTCTTTAAAATAATGATACTCACCGACTGATACATGATTTTGTAAACCACTGTACTTGTGTAGTTCTAAAGGGAAACTTTCATCCTGATTTCACTTTTATTATGAATTTAAGATGTATTCTGTGACATAACCAAGGGGTATTTACAGTTAGCCTGTGCCTAGCAGATTTACTAAATAGGGCAAATCAGTGTCGTCAGTAGATCACGCGCAAAACTTTCCACAAATTAGAGAACACAGATGCAGCCGGATCATTTCCATAATGACCAACACAATCTACCAAGAGCAGTGCAAATTAGAGTCTGGTTTAAGCATGCTTTTTTGGGGCATTAAATAATGGAGAAAATACCAGTAAATCAACTAGCGTAAACCTTAGTAAAACACCTTGCATGATTAATTTAAATACTCTCCTCTCATAAATTTTGCGTCTGAAAGGGAAACTCCTACAAATGTGTATGCAATAAATTCAGCCGCAAAAATAAACCTGTCCACACCTTTTCAGTGCCAATTTTTTCACTGCGTGCCTTTAGTAAATCCTGACAGTAGCTTTTTTAATGCCAAAAGAGGGTCTGCGGTGGAGCAAGCTATTTGGCCCTTTGTCACTTACTGATTGGCTATAGCTTTAGGAAAAGACCACAACAGCTAAGTATGAATGCATCTGGTTGTTCAAGACACTAATGAATTAATTACTTCCCCCAGAAAGGACTATGTCAGTGTATGGAAGTTTGCATGCCTCAAACAATATACAAAAGGTTTTTATGGCCCACATTAGCATCATCTTGTAAAAATCTAAGTTTAAACAGAATGCACTGTAAATACTCAATCTAATAGCAAATGTATCAATTAAGATGCATAAAATTACAAAATATATATACCTCCAGACATTATTCTTACCTTTGACGATCACTAGCACAGCACTATAGGTTTGTCCAGCCATATTGGATGCATTGCAGGTGTACAGCCCATTATCGGTCTGTTTGCAGTAGAGCACCTTGAGGATGAAATTCTCAGCCTGGTCCTCATACATAACATGTCTGCGGCCCTCGCTGATGTTCCCCCCATCTTTCCTCCAGATGATCTGAGGTTTGGGATGGCCTGTGACGAAACAGCTAAGCTTTGCATGTTTACCCTCAGTCACAGTGCATGTTCGGGTAAACACACCTTTGGGCAACATGCTGGTTAAGGCCGAAACCCTCTGCTCCTGATCAAGTTCCTCTGTGATCTTGGAAGATGATGTTGAGGAACTCTCCATGGTGCGGTAGAAAGAGATATCCTTCCGCATCTCTTCTTTCCGCTTTTGCATTTGCGAGAGGAGGGATGTGCTCTTGTCTGCATTCAGGAGACGAGTATCTTGAAGGTCCACCACCAGAGTGGCAGCAGACTGAGAGCGGCCAATGGAGTTCTGCACACGGCAGGTGTAGGTACCACTGTCCAAGCTCCTGACGTTCTGGATCCTCAAGGAGCTGGATTCATTTTCTGAGGTTACCTTAATGCGGTTGGTCTCACCCAAGTAGCGGCCATCCTTTTCCCAGTCAAAGTTAGGTGCTGGATGGGCTGCCACACGACAATAGAAGGTAACATCACCCCCTAGACCCACACGGGTGGAAACAGGCTTCACTGTAAACACTGGAGCACGATCTACCACAGTTTCCGGCAATCCCACCTTCAGGGTCACAGCTGCGTATGCCTCTCCGACATTGTTCTTAGCACGACACATGTACTGACCGCTGTCTTCTAGAGTTAGATCGTAGATGGTAAGTCGGTAAACGTCACCATCATCGACTGTTTTGAAGCGTCCCCCTGCAGAAAGAAGCATTTTTTCTTTCTCCCAGGTTACTACAGGTACAGGGTTTCCCACAATAGTGCAACTGAGGGAGGCATCTCGTCCCACACTCAGCGAGAAGGCCTTGGGTCGAGTTAGGAAGCGTGGAGCCCCACCAAATAGATTCTGATCCATTACTGCTTTCTGTAGAGATGAAACAACACACTTTAATAAAAGTACACGATGTGGTTAATGAATAGAGGAGAAACATAAGAACTTGAGATTATAAAGTTTTACATATTTGCACCCTGTCACCATTATATCTTGCTACCCAACTCCAGAATGTTTCTGGAAATCTGCTCCTGAAATTAGTATACTGCAAGTCAGTTTGTATAATCTGCTAATGACAAATAACCATGTCAAGGATCCTGAAATAGACATTTTGAGACATGAGAGATGCCTACTTTTAGAGATGCTCACTCAAAGCTCTCCTGTTTCCCAACCACAAATAAGTATAGATAATAGTTGATTGAATGACTAGAGTCTAGTGTATAAACCTTGTTAAAAGGGTTTAAAACAAGTATGGCCTTTTTGAGAATCCAACTTTTTCTATGTATCTGTCAGGTGACACTACACAAGCATCCACATGATATGCTGTAATAATGACACAGTGTTACACAAGAACACTTTCATGCATGCAAGTTCAACAAAATCCAGGGAAAATATATTTGGTCAACCACTGTTAATTTAAAGGGACTAAAAGTTATTTCTTTAATGTTTTGGGGGTACAGTAATATATAGATGACCTCAAAGCAAATGGACAAAGCCATAAACCATGGAAAACTTACATTGTCCATTTTTGACATAACTTTACACAGAATAACAAATGCAAAATAACCTGTAAAATCCTATATCAAGCAACAATACTCTTATTGCCCTACATCTTTAAAAAAGGTCAACAATTTAAATCCACTACCTCCAACAGAACAGTGGTTAATCTAGTGAAATCTAGCCACAGAAAGTCAGTTTTACTGATGAGATGAAATCCCAGTATTATAATATTAAACAAAAGGATGTTGATCTTTGAAAAGCGTGACATTTGCAATCTCTGACACCTCACTACCCTAAGCTGCCTGTCCCAAAAATAACCTCAGCTGTCGGGCTCTGTCTGCAGTATGTCCATTTGTAGAAGAGATCCGACCTGCTGTGTGATAGGACATGTATGTTTTTGTCAATGGCATTTTTTCTGTACTATAAATTTAGTTTCAAAGAGCGACAGACGTTTTCGTCTGGGTGGATCTTTCTTTAAAAAATCTTTTTTTTTAAATCTTTTTCACAATTAAAACAATGTAGCCTAGTGTTTAAGTTTAGACTTAATACGACACAAATAATAAAGAAACGTAATCAATTCAAACTTGTTGAATTTGCGAAGTTTCTCTAATAAAATAAAAACATTTAAAAAACGAGAGTGAAGTCTTCCCTCAGATTAAAAGTTTTCACCTTTCAGAATTTCATTTTTTTTTAAATGACTCTTACCTTTTTCTCCTCAGGCTAGATGGTATAAACCGGTGCAGATGTTCATAAATATCCGATGCTGGCATGCGAAAATATCCGCGAGAAAACAGGTAAATTCCGTGAACTGTAGAGGAGGAGGACAGTGTGTTTTATCCCCCAGTGTCTTTGCTTTCTGTGTGACGCTCTTCTTTCTGTCCAACCTCCCGTTCAAAATAGATCCGTCACTTACCGGAGCAAATGTGTGACTGAGGTGAAGGAACTGTTATTGTTGAACAGCCTCACTGCAACCTGCTGTATGGCAATCCGTTTGAACAGTTTAGACAGTTTCTCCAACTAAGTACCAAGCTATTTTTAAGGTATTAAAAGGCTATTGTTCTATTTACTTTATGCAGTCACAAACTGCGGATTATTGTTAAATTCGATTGGCTCAAGGTATTACTAGCTATTGCAGTAGATACTTGTGCAATTGTGTCCAGCAGGAAATACTGTATAGGGGCGAATACAGGTTGATTGGGACACTTTTCCCAGTCATCTTAATGGCAAAAAGTGTCCCAATTAACCTGAAATAAAAAATATATATCAAAAATTTATAAAAAGTGATAGTAAATATTTATATTGTTAAAAAAAGATTTCTATTTTGAATAATTGCTTCACAGGCTATCACAGGTTCCAAAAAATACTGTTTCCAACACTGGTAATAACTGAGAATCAAATCAGCATATTAGATTTCTGAAGGATCATGTGACACTGAAGACTGGAGTAATGGCTGATGGAAATAACACAGAAATAAAGTAAATTTTAAAGTATATTCAAATAGAAAACCATGATTTTAAATTGTAATATGTAAAAAAATATATTTATGTATGTATATACAGTCAAACCAAAATTTATTCAGACACCTTTCTACATTTCTCACATTATCACAGTTTATTCGCTATAGTTTCGAAAATGGTAATAAAATATGACAAGAACTCAGACTTATCAAATCAGTTGATATTTCACTGGTTTTGTCCATCCTTCTGTTAGACTGTCTCACAGATGAATTAGGTTGAAAAGCTGTCAGCAGTTAAATTTAAGTACACTATTAGATAATACCAGTTTAGGTCAACCAATTACCAAGCAATGCTTAATTTTGTTCAGTCTGTGGTGTAAAAAGTTCACATTAGCAATTAAAGAAAAAACATTAAGCAAAACATGGTCTGGTCATGTCTGAATAATTTTTGGTCCAAATTTTTATCATTTTCACTGGTATTTCACTGTATGCAGAATTTGTGGGTATTATATGTCACAATTTACTTTATTTTGCTATTCTCACTTACATAAACAAACTATAGTGTCCTGCACCCACTAGTAAAAAAAATATACAAAATGATATGTGGTGTCTGAATAATTTTTGGTTTGACTATATAGGTTTCAATTCATAAAAAAAATATTTAAGTTTTGATTAATCTGACCTAGTTCATTGCTCAATTTACTAATAATGGACACCTTCACAAACCCTTGTGACGATTTGGTTATTCTTCTACTGGTTGTCTCATATTTTCCTGAAAGGATAGTGGGCCTTTCCCCGTTATCTGTTCCAGTGTGCCTGTTGATTGACAGCAGCAGATAGGCTGTGCTCACATTTAAAACTGCCTGAAACTCAAGCAGTGGGATCAGTCGAACTCTTTGGTGGTAGGGATCATTTTGCTTTTGCTAAATGTCTGGTTATGCCATGTTTCTTTTGTGGAAGAACTAGCTCGGTTTAAACTCTATAACTACTTTAAGTGTTCTCCTACAGGGCAACATATATATTCCATCTTGCTGCAAGTCCCTTAAGATAAATACAGTTCACTGTGGCCAGGGGATGTAAAGTATGCCATATATATATATATATATATATATATATATATATATATATATATATATATACACACACACACACACAGAATACTATAAATACATAAGAACAGATTAAGTTGTTTCTAAACATATAAAGTGAGAAAGTTTGATAATTTTAACTCTGAGCCAAATATATAGTGTTTTAGCAACAAGATATAGTGGGCATGTGGAGTGGTAAATTTCTTCACCATCTCCTGTACTTCCTCCAAATGTGCATGTCTTTGCGGATAGATGTGCTAAATACTTTTGTATCAATATTCAAATATATAATAATGCATTTGAGTTTTTTTTTTTTTTAAGTATTCACTGCCCAAATGAATTAATGCAGTATGTATTAGGAACAGAGAGCTAGTTAATATTTTAACTTATGAGATTAATAAACTCATGCATTATTAATGGATCTGAATTGTTATTCAGCTCTGTGGCTGGAAAATGTTGGCCCTCTATTGGTCAGGCAGAGAAATTGCACTTTTTTGTAGCAAACACTAAAAGTACATTAAAAACACATATGACCAAAATCAACATTTAGACATTCGTGTGGCCATTAATAGTTTAATATCAGTCATGTTTATAAAATATTTAATATTTATAAAATATATATTTGAAATGCATCCTATAAGCACTTTTTCTCAAATTATTTTTTGAAATACTCTTAAATGTTCTTTATTACAGCAATCCCTTTTTTTTTTGCAAATCCGTTTGGCAAGAAACAACCAATAAAGGTTGAATGAAGCAGCAAATACTTGCATAACAACATCATCAATAACAAAAAACTTTGTCTCTATCTATCAGTATCTAACCAGTATCAGTGTATCAAAAACTTCGCAGTATGCTGTCAAGTAAACATTACAACATGTCTCAAGGATGGATGCACCCCCAACCATAAACCAGACCAATATCTTCTTCATTATAGTGTAAGTCTGAAGGTTCACGCCTCTCTGAGTTTGGTGAGTTCCCATTGGCCACCTCCACACAGTCGCAGCATGACATCATGATGCTGTTTAAAGAGCACACATTAAAAAAATCTATCAAGAGGCCATACAAAAGTTCACAGTAATGTTTGTGGTGTTGTGTTGGTGAATGTGAAGGGGTCACATATTGTCACCTTTTCCAGAGTGCTTCGGTGGCCCAGACTGATGAGGGTCATTCCCAGCTGCTTACAGGCCTTATAGAGCTGACCCTCGGCCTCCTCCGTCAGAGCGCTCGTGGCCTCATCCAGTACTAAATCAAACTGCATGTTTTACTCACGACACAGGCCACATGAATGAGACTAATCTGACTGATTATAGCTATTAAAACTACAGGAAATCTAACGAGACTATGCAGGAACTGACCTGCATATTTGGGCTGCAAGTAAAACAGTCTAGCAAAGCAAAGCCTCTGCATTTCTCCTGGTGATAAAACATCATACCTGTAAAAAAAACAGAGGGAATCCCATTTTTATGTTCTTAAAACACCCACATTTTTCATATCCAGATATTAATACTCATTTCTCACCAGTTCCAATTCACTTGTGTATCCAATCCTCCGATTCTGGTCAGAAGATTCGACTGACATACAAAAAACAAACTTACAAAACAGCTTTAAAAGACTTTTAAAATAAATTATAAAGAGGAAGATCAGTCTTACCAAACCAACAAGTTCCATGTATTTTAATATTCTTTCATCATCTATAGACCCTAGAAGAAGAATTTATATTGGTTGAAAGTGTGAAATGTCATCATAATCTACATTTACAACACCAGAAGTGTGTAGTTTAATTGGCTCACGAACGTCTTCAAGATCTTGATAAGTTTGCATTTGCTTATATAAGGCAAGTTTATTTATATAACACATTTCATACACAAAGTACATTACATGCATTTATTTGAGCTATATTATTTAATTAATGCATATCATTAGTTTTTTTTAATTAGGTTCATCTGTACCTGAGGAAGGATATATATCACTTAATGGATAGATAACCTACAAGAGAAAGCCAGCAAATTAGTGTCACTATCAAAATGACATAAGCACATTTTTGTTCTCAATAATTGTTTTTACTAACAAAATGATATGTAGATTTCTGCATAATTGCATATAAGTTTTTTTTTTTTTTTTTCTCTCACCTGTTCTCTAAGAGTGCCATCAGTAAGATATGCTTTCTGTGGCAGGAAGAGCACACCCCTCGGTCCGAAACATGTGGTCATCTCCACAGAACCTGAGAAACAGGAAAGCAGTATGATTCAACGATGCAGATTTGTTCATCTGCATCTGATCATTTTATCTCCTGTCATCTCTGTCGTGTACCACTGCATGGTTCCCACAGGCCGTTGAGGACCCTCAGTAGGGAGGTCTTCCCTGTTCCCGTGTTTCCCACCACGAGCAGGTGCATTCCTTGACTGATCTTTAGGGTCAGATCCTTCACCAGCAGCTCCTCTGATCTGGGTGATTTATAGGAGAGACGATCCAGCACAAACGCTGTGTCTGCTGGGACACTGTGAAGCTCCCGATCACTGATAGAGAATTATTATGATTGTTAACAAGATTGCAACAATGATAGCTAGAAAGTAAAGTTCATTGGAACAAACTTTTTTTGCTAGCATGTTTGTAGCAGATTTAAATACATTGCCAGCATGAAATAACACATTGCTTACACGTTTTAATACATTGCTAACATTAATTAGCAAGTTACTAACATGTTTTAACACATTGCAAACATGAATTAGCATGTTTTAACACATTGCTAACATGAATTAACACATTGCTAGAATGAATTAGCATGGATTAACGCATTGATACACAAAGATATAGCATTTACTGTGCAAAATTATTATTGTTAACTAAAACCATAAAAAATTTTAATTTACAATGAAAAAAATCTAAAAATAGAATCAAAATATTAAAAACTGTAATAGTATATCATTGATACTAAAATAACACTGCTCATTCTGGACTACCAGGAACTCTTTTTAGATCTGCGTTAGATCTCGGTTTCGAGTCTTGAAATGATGTGAACAAATCTAAACAACTTTCAATTAGTTCAATTTACCCGTTTCAATTTCAATCATTCAATTACCTGTAAGATTCATCCTTTGGCAGCGGATCATACCACTCATAGTCACACTGTTTCTTGGCAATGTCTGCCATCGCTTCCTGCAATTCTCCAATTCTGGAACCAACAGAAAGATAAAGCAGACTATTTTTTAGCTAACCAATAACCAATAAGCAGTCATAACACTGATGCACAAAAAAATTTGCTTTTATGCAGTCTCAGTGCATCTCACCTGTGTGTGTATCCAGCGACATCAGACACTGTGGTTGAGAGATCTATGAGCTGGGTGAAGCAGTTTATCAGATAGATACAGACGAAAGCATTCTGAAAGAGACACGTGACGTGGTTAACATTGTGGACAGCCGAGATTCACTCACAGTAGAAGCGCTTGTTTTTGTCTTAAAGGCACGGTAGGCGATTAGTTACAGAAACATTTTTTGTTATGCTGGTTGAAAGTCTCTTCACATTCTGATAGCAATCACTAAGTTAAGTGGTCTAGATGTATTTATATATATATATCGTCTGTTGAAGGCGCAGGACCATAAAATGTTCGTCCAATCATTGCATTTGGACCTGCATGTCAATGTATGTATTTTCATCCCTTGCTCACGCAAACATCACACGTCATCAGCTTGTTTCATGCTATGCAGAGTAAGGGGCCGTTCACACGTTTTTCGATTCCACTGCGCTACTTTTCCATTATTTTTCAATGTAAACACGCGCTAGACGGACATGTACGACTGTTGCACTCACGTCTTTTGCTGCGTCTCGCGCATGACACGGCATTCTAAAAATGTGGCGCTCAAGTTAAAAGTAGTTCAACTTTTAAAAAACACGTCTCGAGACCTTGCGTTTTTTCCCGCAGCCACCTTTTACAGTTCCTCCTGAACCAAAACAACAAGCTTATCCTGCATTCACACCATAACTACTGTAATTTGGAAGAGATGGAAACCCGTGACATTATACTCGGTTTGTGACTCGAATTAATGCGTTTTAATGGCAACACTATCAACGCTGAAATCAACCTGCAGCAGTCAAGAGGTACAGGTCAGACCTCTTTAAAGGTCCAATATTGTACACCTTTCTGAAGTTTTATTTTAGGTTTTGATGTCCTTAAGAATATATATTTGCAGTATAAGTACCAAAAACCATCTCAATATATTTTTACAGCTCCTTTCTCAGGAGCTCTGCCAAGAACAGGTCGATTTTGACCTGTCTACTTAATATTCATGAGCCTCTCTTCTGATTGGCTGCTTGTTTTCTGAGTGACCCACCATTGGTTGGGGTGGTGACTGAAGGCGGTGACTGACATCACATTTATACGGAAGTCACCACGGCTCGTGAAAAGGCACAGCTACTTTATGCAGGCTGTGTGCATTTGTCTGTGGATTGACTGTTTTGAAACTTATATGGTAGTTTCATAGCCCTTAGACCTCTGCTATCATGAAAAAAGCCAGGAAATTTCCGTTTTGACAAAATGGGACCTTTAAGTTGTTTATGTTCATAATATTGTAATGTTATGTGTTTCATCTGGTCATGTGTTTTGAAGGAGGCGTGGCTTTGGAGACGCTCTGAAGGGAGGGTGGGATCTTATGCTTTCAAAGCTAGCTCGCTATTGCTAGCCTCTCTGAAAATTGCCTGCTCTACTGTACCTTTCATTTTCAGCCACATTAAATACAGTTTTAAGGAACTCACCTTGCTGACAAGAGCACTCAGTTCTCCAGGTGTCAGACCGTCATACTGTCCAGCAAAGATGGGGATCGCGATGACTATATAGCTGAGGATACTGCCCAGATAGTCAAAGGTGTTTACCCCAACTTTAAAGAAGCAAAACAATAAGCATTTGTAGAGAACAGAAACAGAAAGCCTGCATTATTTTAAAAATAGGTTGATAAGGCGACTTAATGCCTGCAAAATTACACTTTTTGGCTGAAGACGGTTCAGAGTTCAATGCATGAAATTAGATTTTTCTTATTTTCAGCAACAATAGTGAGGAATATTGCACATTTTATATATACTGCACAATCTTCTGAATGCTGTCTTACTGTAAAGCCAGAGCTCTTTGTTCATCAGGCTTCTCTGAGTGGATAAGAGCATCTGCAGCCTTCGGTCGGTCCGAATGTGTTCCACCTTCCCTGCCCTGATCAAAAACACAACAAATGCTCTCCTGCTCTGTGATCTGATAGTATGTGAGAGAAATATAGTGATCAATGCAGGCAGAAACACTGAAAGTGCACACTAACCTGAAGAAGGCGGCAGATTCCGCGTTCACTCTTATTTGCATGTGTTTAAACCTGGAAAGAGACCAGCAAAACAGAACTGCTGAAATACTGCTGCATTCATTCAAAGAAAAAGATCAGATAACAATGGCAACTAATAATACAGTATGTGCTGTCTTCTTTAGCATCTCTGAATGTCATTATATTTCTCTTGTTTTGTATAGGTCTACCTAAAATCTCCCTCCAGCTTTTCTTGCTCAACCAGCATGGACACGATGGGTCCTATCAAGATCTTGTTGACGATGGTTCCAGCCACAAAGTAGCCGAAGATGCTAACAAATCCAATCCAGCCCGCACTACAGCACCAAAAAGGTAAGAAAAAGTTATCCTATCAAATCTTTCAGTGCAAAACTAGAGGGATGAAAAGATAAAAGAGTATTTAGTAGCACTTTGCTTAAAGCCTTTATGTATAACGCATTATACAGGTATTGATAATGTACGATATTAATGCATTATATCTTTTCATAAATAACTGTAACCAAATTTAAAATGCATACATCTGAAATGTGTTGTTTGTCATGTGATTAAATGCATTATACTTTCTAAATGAGGAACAATGAATAGATAAGTATTAGAATGTATTATAACTGTAGTTACAATTATTCATGAGATCATACAATTCATTATTACAAACTAAAGCATAATTAATGCATTCAAAAATACTTTTTTAATGAATGTATTATACTAAAGTGTCCAGAATATTTTAATGCCATTAATGGCCACTGATGATAATGAATACTGGCAAATACGATCACATCATATATTATACAGAACACAAACACAAAAGCATCTCTCTGACCTGTTGAAGCACTGATAGCTGTAGTAGATCACAGTGAACGGAGAGATGAGAAGTCGACTCGCCATAGTGCTCATCTGCTTACATAACCTCTCTACATCCTGACTGATGCGCTGGTCTCTTAACATGACACAAACACAAAATAAACCATTAACACATTAGATTTAAACGGCATGAAACGGAAGTTGAGATTGTCATTTTTTCCTTGTTGTGACGTATATCCGAGTGAAACGGCTTCTGAAATTAGAAAAAAATGTAGGGCGGGGCTTGATTTTGTTCTTCGGGAATTGATTGGATCGTTGGAGGTTGGGCGTTGCAAACAAAATGGAGGCAGATTTGAATGCCAGTTTACATTCAGTTGTGGAGGATTTCTCTCCACCGGACTCCCCACCATTACCCTCCCATGAAGGATTTTGTATTGAGGAGCCCGGCGACGAGGACGAGCAGCTAAATTTTCAGGCAGGAATCAGCTCATATTTATATGAGCCTCCCGCGAACCAAGATGAGTCAAGTTCACCCTCGAGAGCAGAAACGAGACAGACACCGATAGCCGCACCCTCATCGGCTCTGGCCGCACCCTTTCGCCATGGCACGTGACCAAAAGAGAAGAGAGGTCGTTTCGAGGGGGGAGGGAAGGGTAATGTTTTTGATTAAAGATTATAAGGGTACATGAATTTAAAAAAAATAATGAAGTGCACAGATAAATCATTTATAATAAACACTACAATATTACATATAAAAAGAAGATTTGTCAAATTTGATTTCATACCGACTTTAAGTCTTCTTAAAGGGTTAGTTATCCCTTTAAGTGCTGAAGTGTAACCACATAAACAAATGTTGTGTGAATACATTACGGGTTGTCGATGTCTTTGCCCAGTATGTTGAGGGTGTAGTAAACGCGTCCCTTGAAGTACGTGTTATGGATTTCTTCAGTTAAAGACTTTCTCCAGCTGACATACAGCAGACTGGAGATGTACTGGTCTAGACTCTTCAGCTGAGGAACAGATATATTATTGATTAGTGATTTATTATGATCACTTGATTGGATATTTAGCTGACAATTCTATCTAAAGCAATATACAGTATACATATCACAAGTGCAGTACAACCTCTTTAGCCCATCAGTTATGTTGCTGCTCAATTTAACCCATATTTGAGTTTATGGTTTAGCCAATTAAACTCTCCAATCAGAAATACTGGTTAATAACAAGTATTTTTTTCTTATTTTTTTCTTTATTTTTTTCTCCATTTACTGGTAAATGAATATAGTGATAAATATTGTTATTGTATGATATGGAAAAAATATTGTGACATTTGGCAGAAGCTTTAATCCGAAAAAATGTACACTGCATTGAAGGTGTACATTATTATCAGTTCACCCATGTTCAGTTTGTTGGGAATAGAAACCACGATCATGGCATTGCTAGTGACATACAGTACAGGTCAAAAGTTTGGAAACTTTTTTATATTTTTGAAAGAAGTCTCTAATGCTTATCAAGGCTGCGTTTATTTGATCAAAAATACAGAAAAAAAACAGTAATATTGTGAAATATTATTACAACTTAAAATAATAGTTTTCTATTTGAATATACTTTAAAAAATAATTTATTCCTGTGATGCAAAGCTGAATTTTCAGCATCATTACTCCAGTCTTCAGTGTCACATGTGACATCCAGTCTATCACATGATCCTTTAGAAATCATTCTAATATTCTGATTTATTATGAGTGTTGGAAACAGTTCTGCTGCCTAATATATTTGATGAATAAAAGGTTAAAAAGAACTGCATTTATTCAAAATAAAAAAATATTTTCTAATAATATAAATCTTCTTTACTATCACTTTTTATCAATTTAACACATCCTTGCTGATTAAAAGTATTGATTTATTTCAAAAAAAGAAAGAAAAAAAATTACTGACCCCAAATTACTGACCAGTAGTGTATATTGTTGTTACAAAAGATTTCTATTTTTAAAAAATTTGCTTCTTTTTTTTATTTTTATTTTTTTTTACTTTTTATTCATCAAAGTATCACAGGTTATTAACAAATATTAAGCAGCAGAACTGTTTTCAACTTTGATAATGAATCATCATATTAGAATGATTTCTAAAGGATCATGTGATGTAATGATCCTGAAAATTCAGCTTTGCATCACAGAAACAAATGATAATTTAAAGTATAATAAACTGAGAACCAATTATTTTAAATTGTAATAATATATCACAATATTACATTTTTCTTTCTGTATTTTTGATCAAATGCAGGCTTGATGAGCAGAAGAAACTTCTTTCAAAAACATGTAATGTTTCCAAACTTTTGACCTGTACTATACTCTAATATTAAAATCATACACAGATTTTTAACATAATACAAGGGTTACAACTAGTTAGCAGATGCTGTTTCCTGAAGTGACTTGCAGAAAACTACTGTACATACAATACCAAACTCACGGTTGAATTAATCAGGATGAGCAGAACCGCAAACACCACCAGATCTTTGAACTTCCCATAGCTCTTCTCAGACAGAACCTCGTAGAACTGACTCGGAATGAGACCCACTTGATAAATCACAAGTTGGACTAAAAGAAAAGAAAAATACATTGAAAAAACACAGAGAGAAGACCAAAAAAAAAAAAAAAAAGCCAGTCCAGATGTTAAATGTTTATTACCTGAAAGCGTGACTCCAAGAAGCGTCATGAACATCCGGACACTCAGGTTGGACCAGGATGGGAAGAGGATCTTCAGAATGCAGCAGAACCTTTGCAGAAACCTCCAGTCCAGCTTTGGTCTTGGGGAAAAAACACATCCACACACCTCAAGTCAACTAGTTACATGTAGGGCTCAAAATATCATAACAAAAACACCCGTATTTCTCGTATTCTCTTATGATACAAGATATACAGAGATGTCAGTTCAAGTCTTACCTTTTCACACTGCTGTTCTTCTTCATGGCTGGCATTGTGAAAGTTTGGTACAGGTATTATGAGACCTTCTGAATGTCAAATCTTCCCTTTTTTGTTTTTGCTTATTTCAAGCTCTTAGAGGAGTTTATTGGATGCGTTTTAGGTTCAAAGTCTAAAACTGCATATGACAGCGTCTTAAACATTCTTCAGTCGAATCTGACAAGCACTAGTTATGAACAAAGTGACCGGTCGTTTACTTTTACAATAATTTAATAGAGATAAAATCATACGCGATCCATGATAATGATGTTGTAGCGCCGAATTAATGAGCAAATAAATTAATGAGGTTTCTATATTTTTAAGTTGTTTTATATCACATGTACACAAACATTTCTTCGTCTACGTCTAGACTAGTCGAGTGATCCGCTGCCATCTGCTGTACAGGAGAGTTACGACAGGACTGCAGAAATACAGCCATTGAAGAACATTTTATGGATAGTTTACCCCAAAATGAAAATTCTGTCATCATTTGCTCACCCTCAAGTTGTTCCAAACCTGTATGAATTTCTTTCTTCTGCTGAAGTCAAGTCACCTTTATTTATAAATCACTTTTTACAATACAGATTGTATCAAAGCAGCTTCACAGTGATAACATGATAATAATACAACAAAGTTTGTTTCTGGAAGAAAATTGCATCACATGCACCTTAAGTAAGGCTGATCAATAATATTGTTGAATATTAAATGTCCCCAACTAAGCAAGCCAAAAGCCAAGGCAACGCAAAAGAAGATATTTTGAAGAATATGGGTAACCAAACAGTTGATGGACGCCATTGACTTATACTATGGATGGGGTCTATCAACTGTTTGGTTACCAATATTATCCAGGCTGAGTAAACGATGACAGAATTTTAATTTTTTGGGTGAACTCTCCCTGTAATGTAAAAAATCGCTAACAGAATGAAATATTTTTATAGCATGCGTTAATTCTGGTTCATGCTAATTTATAAACATAGACTATATTCATTGTCAGCTTATATTAATCTACATTAATGTGTACAACTTTTACTATTAAAATGTATTAAATATGTAGAAAAATGTAGAAAAATGAACCAAGATTTACAGGATTTGTTAAAATATTGTTCATTGGTCAAAAACCAGGAAAGGGTGTCAACTTTCCCCGTTCTCACCTACACCTTATTTCCAGCTGGCTGTAAAAGGCAAGCATTTTAACTTTCTGATAAAAAAAAAAATGGCCCAAGTGTTTCAATCTTTGAAATGTGAACTGCTGATTGAAACAGATCTTCAGTTCTTATACCTTCAGTTTGTCACAGTACAGTCCACTTTATACTGTATGTCTGCTGAACGTAACACTCAGTTTACTCACTCAGTAAAGTTTTTCTAATCAGTAAATGAAACATTATTGCACACTGCAATGAAACAGAATTCTTGTAATCCTGCAAACACATAAACAGTTTTATATACAGTAGATTGAGGCGTTGTGTTGTTGAGGTGTAGCTCAGACAGATTATTGATCCAGAAATTCAGTTTTTATTTTCATAGACTAAATGTAAAGAACATAACAGGATTTGAGAATAAATCCTATGAGCACAAAAATGTTCCACTGCAAGCGATTATTTACAACAATGAAAAACATTCCCTTTTCTCATCAAAAGGGCCATCAAACACCAGTGCAACAGATTCAGATTTCAGATCACGTCTCAGAGAAACCAATCAGGCCAATAATTGATGTGATTTAAAATGTCTGATTTTATAATGGGCAATTTTCTGAAATAAAGCAGCCTGATGCTTAAAATAGGCACTGTGAGATATGAACAGATATGAACATAAACAAATATGTACCCACAGCATAACACAATAAGCTTTCCACTTCACGCCATGCATATATACCACATGGCTAAATAAATAACATACTGATTGTTCAAACAATAAATCATAACTTGTGTTTTACTGAAATATTTTTTTTTTTTTTTTTATAATTAATAATTGACATTTATTCCCCTCTCATCTGTACAAATAACAATATGCCACTTAAGTATGGCGGCAATATCAATAACAAGCAGACGTGGTGTGATATATATTAAATAGCTGATATCTACTCTACAGCGTACACAGAATCATGAGTTTTGCTTGTAAAACAAGAGTATTCCTTTGTCAACCGACTTCAGCATTGCCTTAATCAGCGATTTCCACAAAATACAAAGTACGTATGGAAGCTATATCGATTTGGTTCAAAAAATGAAGCGTGCGCTACTGTATGCCAAGTTAAGCAAAAACATTTACGATAAAAAAAGGATTGAATGTGAGCAGTTGAATGTCAACACACGTGAGCATCAAATACGCAAAAGTTGATGATTATATCAGTTTAAAACTTTTAAGTATGAAAGAAACAAAGTGCTCTTGTCAGACCAGTAAAAAAATAATAATCTGTACACCTCATCACCTCCTGTTCAAAAGCTGGGGGCGTTCCTTAGGGAGAGTCTCCTCATTTGTTTGATTCATTGATTCAGCGATTGACTTTCCATCCCGACAGGTTTTTCCTCTTTTAAGCCGTTCTATATAGTTATTTGTTAAATGGTAAACAGGCCGGCAGTATGACCGTGGCACAGGCCGGGCCGGCTAAAGGTTCAGCCACCTCTCCTTCCATTTCTGTCCATGAGCCTTTCTCTGGGCTGTAACAAATGGTGGATGACTTGTACGCCCCCTGCAAGAGATGTTCAGCTAGTTATTCTCACAAGATTTCATACTTCAAAATGCTTTTTTATGCATTTCATGCACGTACAGTCTTAAACAACAACAGCAAAAAAGTCATGATTTATGTTTCATGCTTCAGCCTACCGTTAAGGGAACATATGTAGTGAGCAAAGATGCTCCTTGGTTTTCACTGTGCATTGTGGGACTTTTTAGGGAGCGAATGGCTGCGTCCGAAATAACATACTCTCTTGAGTAGGTACTTCTTTTGGATAAGTAATTAACTTCACGACCGTTTTATATAGTATGAATGTGTGTAGAATGTAATCCAGATGTACTACATGCGCCATGTTGTCATTATCATGTGACCTACAGCGTCGCTTCACTGCCATTCACAAATCCTCTCCCGTTGCCTCATGGGATAGTAAAGTGTCCATCATGCACACTTCAGAATCTCTGCAGAAGTACCGAGTACTTTTACCTTCTCTTTTATGAGTACTGTGAATTCAGACAGACTTCTTTTGTCACATACTGTTTATCGCCTATTATATATATAGTAGGGAAGTATGTGATTTCGGATGCAGCCATCGTTTCAGTGCACTGGAAGGATTTTGCGATTGAAACAGCCCTTAAAATGACTTCTGAACTCGGCAGATTGAGACCCAATGTGTAATATTTATCAGAACTATTTGTATTACATGTGAATTATAGCTGCATGATTCTGGATAAATTGAGAATCACGATATTTTTGGTTTCAAATGGAGATCACGATTTTCCCACGACTCTGAACAGACGACTAATCAAAATAAAATGTAATTTATTAGAGGTTCTGACAAATAATAAATTGCTTAACATTTATTTGAATTATTTAAAACGATTTGAATGAATAATTCAATGACTCACTCATAGACTTGTTTCATTACTGGATGAATCAGCATTTTTGAACAAATCTCTTGAATGAATGATTCAATGACAAAAACATCATCAGTCACTTGTCGCCACCTAGTGGTGAACAATGTAATCGATACAATTGTTTTTTAAAGCGCCGAGTCTCTTTCAAAAGGTGATTTGCTCCGTAGACATCCGTGTTTATATCCGAATCATAAACTTTTATCTCAGTACTTGATAATTGTGTGATAATTTGAATTATTGTAAGACAGAAATAACAATACTGTGTGGTTGAAAAGAGTGTTTGTGCAGCTGTTTCATACCTAACATGATAACTGCTCTCTCTGGATCAGTGGAAGTGTGAATGTATGATTTTGTCAAAGGTTTAATAGACACAGGTGAATCATGATAGTTTAGGAATTAGATTGCGCGGGTGTTTGAATCGAGATCGCAATCTTTTAACGATTAATCGTGCAGCTCAAATCTGAATAATAAAAGTTTTTGAGTGTTAAAAATAATCAAAGATTTTAGGTGAAGTTGAAGTGTGTCATTTCTTCACTACTATCAGTATCAGAATGGCAAAAATAGTGGTTGTTTTCAAACAGGTTTCCTGACTGAACCCGTCTGCCATTGGTCGGACAAACAGATAGCCCCACCCCCAACCTCACACCATAGGTTGAACCAGTTTTGCTATAGCAGCTTTTTCAGGGGAATCAACCTACAATCTATATCGTCTATATCTGTGTTTAGAGATGTGTTGTGAGATGTGTTTACCATGCTCCAACTGTAGCCCCCCACCAAGTAAATACTGTCATCAAGAACAGCACATCCAGGCCCGCTGCGTCCCTCTAAGATGGGCGTTTGCAGGATATTCCACTGATCTGCTTTAGGATCATAGCATTCAACCAGCATCACATCCAGATGAGAGAATCCTACACACAGGAGAAAACAGTCAGGCATATATGCCAAGATCTTACTTTGCAGAGGCATCTAAGTGTTGCAAGCTTGGAATTTAATCGTTGAATGAAACTATATTGATCACTGTTGTGTACACAGTCAGTGCGGCCCCTGCTGCTGAGATTTGGTTTACGGCTATATAAATTACCCTTTAAGTGGTTGCCCCCAATAGCGTAGAGGCGGTCGTTCATGCCTGCGAGAGCGTGTATGGCTCGCTTAGTGTTCATGTCCTGTTTCCGAGCCCACACGTCCATCACGGGGTCGTAGCAGTACAGCCAAGACACGTATTCGCCGTTGTGAACCCCACCTGAAGCATAACATACACAATACCAGTTTCAACGTAAGGACAAGTATAAGATGTTAAAAAAATGAAGTCAACATGGAATCAAAATTGACCGTATTTACTTTCTAAATGAACATTCCTGGTCTTACATGAACTTCAGTTCATGCATTCCCTGGGAATCAAACCCATGAGCTTGGTGTTGCAAGCATAATGCTCTACTGTTTAGGCTATAGGGATGATTCACGTTATTCTAAAGATTTTTTTTTTGTCTATTCTGAAAAAAAAACAAAAAACATTTTTGGCTAATGCACTGTACTTTTAAGTACTTTTCACCCAATCATGTGTCATATAGAGAGAGACATTGTAACACTTTAGTTGAGGGTCCAATTCTCACTATTAACTAGTTGCTTATTAGCATGGATATTGGCTGTTCATTAGTACTTATAAAGCACACATTATTTCCTTATTCTGCATGACCATATTCTACATCCCTTAATAATCCTACCCAATACCTAAACTTAACAACTACCTTACTAACTATTAATAAGCAGTAATTATGAGTTTGCTGAGGCAAAAGTCATAGTTAATAGTGAGAATTGGACCCTTAACTAAAGTGTGACCAGAGACACTTTTCACAATCCAATTCATTCCCAAGGAGTCCTGTCCAAAAATGTTTTGCAAAGGTTTTATGCCATTTTATGTCGACTTTAAAATGCATTTAAAATAAAAGTAGCTGTTCTAGTGTTCAAAATAACATTGAACTGTGCAGTTAATAGTACAGCACGTCACTTCCAGACCTCATCCCTGTAACGACACCTGTTAGTAACGTCTCAGAAACTTTGATTCATTCACTGTTTGGATGAGGTGTATCGTCAAACCTGAGATGTATATTTTCCCATTGTGCACGGCGCCTGCGTGTGCAGCCAGCGGCTGTGGAAGAGACGAAACGTAATTCCATTCGTTTGTCTCAAGGTTATAGGCTTCAACGCTAGACAGATAACCTGTCTCGTTCCTTCCCCCAACAACATACAAGTGCTTATCCAGGCAGCAAGCGAAGAAACTCGCTCTCCTGAAACAAAGACAAGATGAAAAGATCGTCTCTTAAAATCAGTCAACGTAGAGACTGTTTACAGCAAATATCCCAGTCGCAACCAAGAGTGAAAAATTCATCACAAAGGCTTAAGAAATAATTATAGCCATGTTATGAAGAGCTCTTATTATTTTATGAATAATAAGTCATGTTCAGAAGGCATCATACCTCTCCTGCATGGGCGGTAGTTGTATCCAGCTATTGAATCTTGGATCATACCGACTTACAAAGTTAGTGCTGTGTTTGCCTGCGAAGATGAAACACATATTAGTATTATTTCACTGTTACATTATAAATATTGTTTTAAAATAAAATAAAAACACTGTGATTTCATAGCAATAATACACATTTAATGAATTATAAAATCAATGTCAGTGATAACACTGATTGAGCACATGATTGTTTTATTCAGCTTTTCATAGACATTAATTGATGTTTTACCATTAGGGTTCCACTGGTCTTCTCCACCCAATAAAAGCAGGAAGTTCTCCACCTCAACTACACAGTGATGGGCGCTGTTATACGGCATTACTGCAACACAGAGACAAAACAGATCTAGTGCTTCGTTGGCAATGAGAAAATGATACATCTGAATAGTGAAAGGTCAAGCCATAGATATTTATTTACAGTTTACACATAATTTGATATTGTATTAAATATGTACAAGATAATGTAAAGTCAACCAATGCAGTAAACCCACTAATCCCACAAAGAAATAACACTAAAGATACATTAAATCACTAAAATAATTAATATAATTCTATTT
Source organism: Abramis brama (assembly GCF_963993115.1). Taxonomy (NCBI): domain Eukaryota; kingdom Metazoa; phylum Chordata; class Actinopteri; order Cypriniformes; family Leuciscidae; genus Abramis; species Abramis brama. The sequence continues at coordinate 25,010,401 of NC_139986.1, read as the reverse complement.
GGTCAGGATTTGACAAGTTTAACCATTCACTGCTATATTAAGTATATATATATATACACACACACATATAAAACACTGTTGTTTTAACATGCGTGGAACTTAATTTGAAACTACTAGTTTTATATATCTCCATTTCAACTCATTTCAATCTTTTAGTCTATGCTGTTTCAGTTGATGCGTGAATAAAACTTCACTAGACATTATATAGCACGTCTCCCGTCCAATAATCACAATAAGCTTTGTGTTTTGTTTCTAATTCTGTCCATTTCATAAGGAAATTCAAACAATGAATGCTGTTTTGATGCTCTTAGGGGCCTGAGTTCAAACGGCATCGGAGCGCGAGTGAACTGATCATCTCTTTCTCTTTACTACTAGTTACAGCACGAAATAAACATGAATGAACATCTCCTTTCTCATGTAATCGCTCAATCAGTGTTTCAACTATGAAAAACGTTAATAAAACAACTTGTAAACAATGTCACGTCGCATTATATTTACCTCCGGCAAGTCATTCAGTGTCCACAGCTCTAGAGAAGAGCATTTCGCTGAATATATGCACTATATTTGCCTATATATTCATAATATTTTACTTAACCTGATAGTGATGTATTAATTATTTAATGTATGTTTAAATAAATCTGTCATGAAAACAAGTAATGACAGCCACAATGTAAATTACTATATTTCAACAACGAATTGGAGTAGAAACATCATTTTATAATTAGATTTAGAATTTAATGTGAAAACTGCCTTATGTGCAATTTACATGTTTGCATATCATTTTTTTTTTTAATTTGAGTGTTGGTTATTATATCTTAAAATAAATAGCAATTGAATTTAATAGTTTGGGCTCTGTTGTTAATCGTAACCTTTATTATAATATTAATATGCAAGTCATTTTTTTCTATAAAGCTGCTTTGAAACGATGTGTATTGTGAAAAGCGCTATACAAATAAATGTGAATTGAATTGAATTATAGGGTTCCCTATATAGTTTACAATATTAGCTGAGATTTTAAAAAAAATTATCTTCAAGAAAATTTGGATGTGTGTGTGTGTATATAAATTTTATCTAATTTTGTTTTAATGTGTATTTAATATTAATTCTGAGGAATCACGCAGATTAAAGTTACAAAAATTGCAGTATCATAAAAAATAAACAACAACAACAACAAAAAAAAACACTGTATTTAATATTTAGTTTAACCTCCTGAGTTTGACAGTCAACTTTTTCTGATGGTTACGAAAAACAAAAAATTAAGCCTTATTTAACTATACTTTTCTCAATATTCTGAATAAAATGCTGTCACAACCAATCAAATAGTAGCTAACTCCTCATATTCACAGGTTTGTGTCAGATTTCTGATATGCAGCACTATTCCTCCCTGTCTCCATCTTTTGTAATTCTCCAGCTCCTGCAAAAGTGACCCCCAGTTGAAATAGAGAGAAATGGTCTTAGGGTGACAGTCATAATGAACATGATCATGTTCACTTCATAAATCTCCGTCCGGTGCCCGTGCAGCGTAAATCAGTCGTACGCTAAGAGCCACCTGTCTGCCTCCATCATTCATTTCCACTGTCACATCTCCGCTGCCTGATGGATCACAGTTGCTGTAAAATTAGACAGCCTTGAATCGCACCTTTTTTCCGATTGGACTCTTCTACCGCAATCTAGCTGGAGTCTGACGCACAGAGGCCTTTCCATTGAGAACGGATTCAGACTGACTCCGTCCCACGAGGGGAACCTCCCGACTGTCTCGCTGCACACAAAACCTGATTGACAGAGATCGAACTGTCAGGGAGAGAATTATTTGGCTTCTCAGGCGTCTAGAGCCATGCAAGGCTTTTGTGGCCAGCTGACATTTACTGCTGCAGACGTGACACACACACTCAATGATTCAAATGATCAAGAGGTCACAGTCTAGGCTTTGGTATTGATCTTACAGCCTGATCTACACAGGTGCAGATGCATCATAATGCTAAACTGACTGATAAGAAGCCTGCACACAGTGAAGACATATGATATTGACTTTTAAAGGAACAAACCTCCTGAAATTCAGCTCAAAAGGTCTTTGTTTTTCAGTCTTTTAACACAGAAAAAAAACAAAAAAAACATTCTGAGGTTAAAAGTGAAACATCTGAGGTAAGGTTTAAGACAGTGTATTGAGTAAATCTCACAAAGCCTGTCAGGAGCATGTCTGTGCAGTCTGTCATATTTCACTCCAAAATCAAAAGGAAAACAAATTATACAGTAAAAAAACAACTATTACAATAATATAAATTCAATGAGAATCATAATAAAATAAGTAAAAGTAAAATAGAAAAGTGCATACTTGTCATGAAAACATATCAATGTAAATATAAATAAATAAATATGAAAATAAATCATTAAATAAAAAAACTATAATATATATATTATTCTATATATATATAACATATAGGCTATAATATACTCTATATAATATATAGAATTCAGTTTCTGAATTCATTGTAGTAATGTAAGCATTTATTAATGTGTATTGAAGTGCTTTTAATTTATGCTGCTTTAAATATAAAACTGCAAAAAGAAATATAATACAAACAAATATAATGAGAATCATTGAGATTAATAGAAATTAAAAAAAGAAAAGTCAAATGGAAAAGTGCTTATGAAAATAAGTTCACCATGCAAAAAAAAAAAAAAAAAAAATCTCAATGGCTATGAAAAAGTCTATTTCTTAATGCAAAAACATAATTTCTTCATTTGTTTACTTCATGTTACACCAGAGTTTTGCATCCTCTGGTTTTGACCATAGCACACTGAGTGCACAAGGTGGCAGTCTCAGCACACAGCAGAAAGCCAGAGAAGCAGAGAGGTGCAGCCAGTCATGAGAACCATCCTAAATAGTGCTGATGAAGGTTTTAATCAGTCCCTGTTCCCCCCCTTTTGGGTTTCGGCTCATTGCAAAGTTATGATTGAATGTTAATAACCTGCACACCCCAAACGACATCAAGGGGCTGCTGGTGTGTTCACAGGATGATTTTGCAGTTTGGTCGCTCCGCCTGGCCATGGGCCATTTAAGACTCGACGTCTGAGGCAGAAATAAAGGACATTACACTATGACCTTATGAGTGTAAGTTATATAGATCCAGATGTAATTCATTAATGAATGTTATGCATGCTGCCAAAAGCTTACAAGCAGGTTTCGGAGCGTAAGGTGTCTTTGTAGGTCTCACACCTCAGCGACGCAGTGATTGGATGACTGAACGCAATCGTAGCCATAAAACAAAATGACTGCACGTCCGTTTATGTCCTTGTTTTCCCTCGGTAAGGAACAGACACTATAGAATCCTTTTAATTAAATCATAATACATTGTGTCTTGGCTCATTGCTAAATTACAAAAACGAACTTACTTTGCATCTTATATTGAGCTAGATAGAAGTAATTTAGGATTATAATCCATTTATGTGGTTTAAAAAGAGCTATAAAACTGGACTTTCAACGAGTTTAGACTAGCCATGTTTATCTCCAAACACATGACCTGCTATGTTTTAAAAGAACAAACTCCAGGCATTTGCTATCCCAAAAGCTTGCCATACACATAACAGTGTAACTGACACAAGTGCAGACAGCAACTGACTGACTCTGAACTAGTTCAGAGAGTTTATTTGTACAATAATACACAGTTTTAACTACCCGACTAACAGCTAGCACTAGGGCTAACAGCTAGCCGCAGTAATCGCAAGCAATAGTACTTTTGACTCTGATGCATTATATCAACTAACAATTTGTTTCGAGGAAAATATGCAAATGCATAGGAAAGAAAAATCACCAAGAAGATCTCTTTATTGCCTCAATTGTTTCTCGTAGACAGCAATGAAATTACATTTAGAGCAAATGAGACCTGTCTCCAGCTTCTCACCTGAGAAAAAGAGCCTTGTAATCTCTTCAAGATTTCAGAAGAGATCTCAACAATATCTCAAACTGTGCTCAGATTTGATGATGTCTGCAATCAAAAGTCAGAGATCTCAATATGAACTCAAACACTTAATTGTCTTAAAGGGACACTCCACCCAAAAAGGAAATTCTGTCTTTCTTCTCTTCCGCATAATGTTTCGAGCCTGTATGCATTTGTTTCTTCTGCAGAATGCAAAAGATGATATTTTTAAGAACGTTAGTATCCAAACAATATTACATCTTCATTTTACAGACAAATTAAAACAACAACACTGACACATTTCATAAAATATCTTCTTTTATGTTCCACAGAACAAGACAAACATTTGGCCGAAACATTTTCGTTTTGGAACGACATGAATAAATTAAGACAGAATTTTCATTTTTGGTTGGAGTATCCCTTTAATTGTTTCTTTTAAATGGACTGCATTTATATAGCGCTTTCACAGACCTGTGGCCACCAAAGCGCTTTAGCCTCACATTCACCCATTCACACACCGATGGCGGTGTCAGCCATGCAAGGCGCCATCCAGCTCGTCGGGAGCAGCTGGGGTTAGGTGTCTTGCTCATAGACACCTCGACACTTGGTCAGGTGGAACCGGGGATTGAACCACCAACCTTTCGGTTAGACAACCTACATGAACCACTGAGCCACTGCCGCCCAAGACTGAAATGAAATTAAAAGAAGTGCAAATAGAAACTTTTGCTTTTGTCTCCTGATCATGTGCAACAATTAAATTCTTCTAAAACTAAATTATCTGAGCTATGCCACCGTTTATTTACACCGCTCTACTACGTCAACCACTGCCTCTTTTGTGTCTTTCTCTGGTATTAGGAGAAACATCTGAGACAAAGTTGAGACTTAAATGAGACAACACCCTATTATGACATCATTTTTCATGATTATGATGTCAATACTCAAGATTCCGACACATTTGATCTCTGCTGTTGTCATTTAAATCCTTCTAAGAATTCTGTTTCTAATTCGTCATGCCAAAACACACCACAAACTACTGGCAGTACGCAAACCGCTCCTGTTCCTTCCCTGCTGGTCGCGAAGACAAATGCACTTACGAGAACGTTTGCCCTAATAAAGCAGTTCAATAAGAATACGTGTCATCTTCTGATGATGAATCTTCCCGAGATCATTAGATTAAAATTAATCTTGCTGGCATGCTTATGCAAAAAGACACACACACAAGTGAATCCAGGCGTTCCAGCTCCACAATGGTGTGAAGGCAGTCATGCTCTGATTAAAAAGTTACATTAAAAGTGATAGTGATACATCATTACCTCCTGCATCTCAGGAAGCTCTCGCTCTATTCTGCTCTGCGATGAAGCACAACCCAACGCAAGCAGGGTTCTTCCTGTGGAAGAGAAAAGATCTATGCTAGCAAGACAAGAGCATGCACTCACTTGTAAGGATCTTCCATGTCTTCTTTTCGTCGTCGTAGTACTGAACCAGATTACTAGGGAGGCGGTCTGGACCCGGAGGCAGGCCCCCAACCAACAGGAGCATCCGTTTGTTTGAGCGAATCCTGTGTTACAGAGGGACGGGGAAACCGATTCATTAGCAATTCTGTCATTAGCTGTTATTAGTGCAAAGCAATTACATATTGAATGAGATGCCACAGCAAGGTAAAAGCGTGTACAAACACAGCAAGCCGAGCAGAGAACATGGGAAAATATTAGCGCTGAATGACTCTATCACCACCGTCAAATGAACGGAAAAAAAGAAAACAGAAATTATTTTTATTGATGTGTTAATTTTAAGTTGTAGAATCAATTAGGCTCACTGCGATAATGCATCTCTATAAGGATTTGTAATCTGCGATGTTGATTTAAGTGTAAAACTCAATCTAATGACTCTTCATTATAAGTCTCAATTTAAAATTGCAAAATCATGAACATAAGCACAAATAAATCATGCAACATTGCATTCGGTCACATTTTCACAGGTGCGTATGTTTATGTATAGTTATTTGCTTTAAATGCTATCCCTAAATGCCCCAAAAACTGTTAGACCTGGAATATTGACTACTGTGCTTGTGATTCAAACCATGTAAAGGTCTTGACATTCTATTATGTGCTCTTATCCTATTGGCCAAAGTCTTGCATGTGACTACTGTCTGTCATCGACATATCCAAATCACTGCTGCTTGCTTAGATCCTAAATATGCATCCATCCATCCATTTAGTCAGTCAATAATTTAATTAAACAAATCAACTAATGTCGAATCATTACTAAAAATTTTGGCTGCACATTACTGTTATCAGTTTAGAGACCTTGCAGTTAGCCTCTTAGATTGAATAAGTGCTAAAAAGTCTGCGTGTTCAATATTTACAATCCCTGTCAGCTCTATAAGATTGTGCCTGGGATGTAAATGGACAACTCTAGCTTTTGACAAACTACACAGTCTTCAACACTAGTTTCATCATCAGGATGCTTCAATAGAGTCATTCACTGATTTCATATCATTCAAGTTCATGGATGATGCTCAGCAATTGATATTAACACAGGTGAGGAGAGCTGATACACAATGAAGAGATGAGGGATTGCTAAATAATAACAATCAAACAAACAATTTATTTATCTAATTTTGTTAGCAAATCCATATTTACATACATATCAGGCCCCTTTGACTTTATAAACGTCTTAATTCCTGATTCCAAAGTTAAAAAAGAGACATTTAAAATGAGAATCTCATTGCAAACAATCTCTCACTCTCTCATATTCTCCAACAACTGATTCCAGTTTATTCCACGGTCACCTATTCTTGCTAATTATCCCATCTGCAGACTGCAATAATGTCTGCAGTATGCAAGCTTGCAACAGTGCTGAAATTAATCAACCCTGAAACAGCACTATGAGGAATAGAATGAGGATCTCACAGATAAGGCAAAGCGTGGAAACTCTGTGAACAAATATGGATCAGATATTCCAACAAAAGATTGCAAATCTAATCTAATTCAATTCACAAGTTAGCTATGCAGCACGTAAGAATGTATGAGATCTTTGCTAAAAAAAAGATTGATCTGTTTACAGACACCTGTCACACAAGCCTGTTCCAATAGTATCAGGGCATGATCACGTGCACAGTGTGTTGTACTCTACATTTACATACTCATGTCTGACATACACAACCTGACAAACTTGACTTTTCTTAACATTATGACAAATCTGTGAAAATATTATTATTATTTTTTTACTGTATGCAGTTTTATTTTTATTTTTTAAAATGAATGGATTTTTAAAATAAAAACACTAGTCTCTACACAAAAAGCATGACAAGTATATGTTAAGAGCATGCAGAAGATCCTACCTGCTGGCTGTGGTCTGTCTGCAGTGCTGTCTGAAGGGCATCAGGTGGTAGTTCATGGCATCCATGAGCAGTTTCTGGCACACCTGGTCATTCCTCATAAAGTCCACCGACTGCACCCTCTCCACCAGCTCCGGGGCCGGGATGAGGGCGAAACGCAGGCGCTTCATCAGGTCAGGAGCGTAGTGCATCCTGGTCTCCCTGTCGTGCTCCAACCACAGCACGGACATCTGAAAGAGCGCCAGCTCCGACTCCACGGGCGGAGGCAGGGCGTCCAGCATGGCGCACATCTCCTCAAAGTTCAAGAGAAGCACGTCCTCGACCAGGTACTTGTTGGCGAGCTTCTTGGTCTCGTCCAGCCCGTGCAGAGCTGCGATCTTGCAGATCTGCTTGTAGTTTTGCACCGAGATCTGGTCGTTGAGGAACTGCACGCTGAGTTTGGTGATCTGGGGAATGTTGAGGATCTTGCTGACGGAGAGCACCTCCTCCACCGTGTCCAGGGAGAGGGTGACGTTGGCCGTGTAGAGGTACTCCAGCACCAGCCGCAGACCGATGGAGGAGCAGCCCTGGAGCACCAGGTTGTTGATGCTGGAGCGTGGGCTGGGCAGGAGCTTGTCGTCGGGGGAGGAGGACGGGGTGCCGCTGCTGCCTTGGTCCTTCGCCGCAAGCCCGTCTTCTCTGCTCAGCATGTGTGTGGAGAACAGGGACCTGAAGTACTGCGAGCAGGACGCCAGCACGGCTTTGTGGCAGTGGAACTGCTGTCCCTGCGCCATGAGAGTCACATCGCAGAAGAGCTGCTTTCTCCACAGCAGGTTGAGACCGTGCAGCAGAGTGTCGCTGTGAGTCGGGTCAAACGTGGAGGTTCGGTCACCCGATCTGGACATGACTTCGGGGCTGCGCACACCTCCTGCGAGTAAACAATGCCATTGGTGCACTACACTGCATCAGACGGTTTTATAAAAGCATATGCATTCTGAAAGTATATCTCATTCATGCATGCATGCATGCAAAGTTGGATTTGTGCATCTCAACAGTATATAATGCATGCAAGCTAGTGCATCAGCTGCTTTAAAACAATCACATGCATTAAAAACCACATGAATAGTTGCATACCCATCTATATGTCTCATGCATGCGTTCGTGAGCACGTCAAATCCAATGGTCGTTGAAACAAACTATGCTGGGTTGAAAAGCAAAGCCCACGATGTAGCCTCCAAACTGCCCGCTATCTGTTATCCGGCCACGCAAACACACACCCCCTTACAAGACATAAATGCATGCACGCATTCCCCCCGATATGCGATACAAAAGCAATTAGTTTGTCTCCCGCAACATCAGCATCACCACCATAGATGTGCGGTTGCGCATCGCTTTGGTCGGCAACAACACAATGCAATCGCTCCGTTCAACAACACACGCGGTATTTATCACCCAATCTGAGACAGAACACCAGAAGAAACGGCAACTTTCAGCCCGTGGAAAATTTACGCACAGTGCGCACCCGTGCTGAATGCTAGTAGTAGGTATCCAAAAACTTACCTGACTTAAAGAAAAGTAAAGCTGTGGCTCCTTCTGTGCACTTTCTTTGTTCAGTCCTGTTGGAAAAGTCTATAATCGATGGATCAGAATCCTAACCATTGATCCCCGCTCATTCAAGCTCATTGATCATTTATGTTTCCTCTGAATTAACAAGAAGAAGAAGTGTGTGTGAGTGTGAGAGGAGCTGTGTGCTTTCTGCAAGAGAAGAAGAAGAAGAAGAAGAAGAAATATACGTGTGACAAATTATGCTACCAAGAAACAACACATCATTATCCTTGGGCCTGGGGCTCAGTGAGTCGTAACGAGAGTAATAGGAAATCCACGGTCGGGGAGAGAAACGGACGCGCATGGCCGGTGGAGAGAGACCGCGCAGGGGTATGGATGCTGGAGAGACTCGCAAAATTATGGCTCAAGGCTATTGTAAAAACTGTCGAGCGTAAATGACTGCGATTTCAAACATCTATCTATGGAAAAAGAGGAGAGGAGAAAAGGCGAGTCTTTCCTCTCTTTCTCTCTGCGTTATGGAGAGAACCGTCAAGTTTTAGTGCGCATTGCTAATTAGTCAATTTCTCTGTTCCTTCACAGCCCGACGCCTCTGCTGCTGAGCTGAAACTGCTAATTTCTGGGACCAGCCTTTTTTTTGGGCTCTGAACGGGGGATGGATGAATGGCTTGTCTCGCACAAATGACAAAAAGCCCCCCTCTGCCTTAATCTCCATCGCCAAAATAACCCCATCTTTTTCTCCTTTTGCTTAGTCCTTCAAAAGAACGAACAAGGGACTTTGGGCAAACTTGTCTTGTGGTCTTGAGTGAGCATCATGGACATGACATGGAATGCAAATCAATGTATGTCTTAAAATGTAATGCTGGTGAATTATATATATATATATATATATATATATATATATATATATATATATATATAGTGTCTAATGAGCCAAATAAATTCATAGCTCTATAGTTCTCCATTGTTTTAAACAGCTTTTTAAACACTGAATTTATTTGACAAGTCTGGAAGGGGAAAACCTTCAAAAAAAATGCCTTGACTTCTTTCAGTTTCATATTCATAAGACACTAAACATCTTTAAGTAAGGTATATACAGTAGAGAGCATCACTATTTTTTTTGAGAAAAAATATTGATACACTTTTATGGTCACTGTACATTACAATGCATCTCTGTTCACTAAAATAATGACCTTTGAATAGGGGTTTTTCCAGGTTAAATAGAGGCACCATCGTTTTATATTCATTATGGTCAAACAACAGGCAACCGTGTGCGTAGCCACTGAAACAGTCGGCAGAAAAAGCAGATAGCAGGTAACTAAATCTTCATATTATAAAATAATATAGTTGCTTGACATGCAAGACGGATTTATAATGGTACATATAGCCATCTGGAAAACAGCATCAAGCTTACAAAGCCATTAAAAGAAAAGGTTTGAGATAAAGCATATGGATCAAGTGAAGGATTAAACTTTTTTTGTTTCCATTTTTTTGTTGTTGTTTCGGCATCATGACTAGATATAGCACTTCCTGTGCTCCTAATGAAAGTTTTACAGCTGATGCATTACTCATACATCCTCATGTGTTCTTTGATAGTTCTCCTCACACACTGTGCCTTTCAGTGCAGTGAAAATCTTAGTTAAGAGAATAATCTAAAAAAGGACACTAATTCAATAGCAAAAATACACTTCATAGAGAAATGCATAAAAAGGTAGATTGCTGACAGCTGTTCTCCACTAACAATATTGAATATAAACATAAACTGTATCATATTTGAAGTATTTTGGACGATTTTATTTCCATGTGCAAGTTGCAACCAAATTGCATGCATTTAATTTGTATTATTTACCAGATATACAGACCTAAACACTATTTAATTTTCAAACTGTTCACTAATAAAGTGAGATGTGAAGTGGTATGAGTGTGGTCTTGATTAAGCACATATTCTTGATCTATGCACGGCATTCATGAGATTCGTCTGTGATACGTCTGTGATCATGTGATGCATTGGTAACATCTTGTTGCATTAGATGCCCGTTGGCCCACATATACACTATATTTCAGCTTTGCATTATATTCAATCCTAGAAACCATACTCACTTCAGTCTTTTGACAGCAATTGTCAAATTGACAGCAACTTTGACAGCAACTGTCTCAATTGTCATCACGTGATAGCTGGTGGTATCTGTTGTGAACAGAATAAGGAAAATCATGAATTGTATTTTTCTGAAAAAGAAAAGGAATAATGTCTACACATTATTAGTTTACTGGCATTCTGGCCATTTACCTAAAAAATATCTTTACAGCTTTAAAGGGGCTATAATATGTAGAATTCAGAATTGCTTGTTATTAGCGACACCATTGGCCGTTAAGTGAACTGCAGTGCACTACAAGAGACTGAATGTGATTCAAGGCTCGATTAACTCACGGTGAAGTTCCTTTTCTTTCTTTGCTGTATACTTTGCAGTGATATACTGTTTGCGAACACCGCCATCCACGCTACTGAGACCGACCTTTATATTACCTTAATTTGTAGCCTAAATATGTGCTGTGCGCTTTCCTCAATAACAAAATAAACATACAACAAAAATTACAGCGGTGAGAAAACAGCAGTTAAGAAAGCATCTGATCATTGCGATGTGAATACACCAGCTCTGCAACTCACCGGCATCATCGAGAGATTACGTAATTAAAATTACACTGTTATGATAGTTTGATTCTAAAGTACATCTGAGACTATAGTCTAGGTCTGGCTATGTAAGACTATGGTTTGAATTAATCCCTTTCCTTGCATGACACATGGACATTACAGTACAGAATGACCCTTAAGCATTATCCTGAACATTGTATAAATTGAACATTGAAGAAAGGCTCTCGGGAGCGCGTGTAAACGTCACATTCTTTTGATTTTCCCGGCAAAACCGGCCCGAGTCCTTCACGGAAATATCAGTCAGGCTTTCATAGAGAACCTAGGAAGTAAGGTATCATTTTTCAATTTCATTACAAACTGTTCAAACATTTGCAATAAAAAAGCGATTAAAACATAAAAATGCTTACATAGCCCCTTTAAAAATAACAACAACATAGTGTGTTTTATAAACTTCTTGCAGCATTCATTAAATGTCCTGGAAGAACAAACTATAATATTCCTCAACAGAGATATTAAAAATCTTAGCGTTTTTATGATTGTCACTGATGTAGCTACTAAAGATCAGAAAGACATGCAGTACCATTTGATGCTATGCCATAAAATGAATGCATGAGCCTTTGTGTTCAGCGATTAGACATTAGTCCATTTCAGAATATAATATGAGGTAAAGTAATATTTGAAAAAAATACAAAACATATACAATATATCAACTCATGCAGCATTGCAATGTATATGCCCAATTAGTCAAACATATGTACTGTTTGTTAGCAGGTAAGATTAACGCTTCTAAATCTTCATATTATAGCATAGTTGCTTGACATGCAAGACAGATTTATAATGGTACACTGCCATCTGGAAAACAGCATCAAGCTTACAAAGCCATTAAAAGAAAAGGTTTGAGATAAAGCATATGGATCAAGTGAAGAATTAAACTTTTGTTTCTTTTTTTTGGTGGGCTTTCGACACCATAACTGGCTTGATATAGCACTTCATGTGCTCTTAATGACAGGTTTACTGCTGTCCTCATGCCTTCTCTGATCACTCTCCTTACACTACTTAAAGCGAATGAATTCATTAAAATAACTATTCACAACATCAACCTTTAAAAAAATAAACAGGTTCATTATCGTCAGATTGTTAACTGTTTAACATAATATAGATAAATCTCAGGTAGATGGCTTACTGAGAGATTTGTGGCACTATTATAACAACTAGAAACGCTGTGTTATGCTGCCTGGCCAGTAGATGGCGATGTCACTTTCTAAAGAAACACAATATGTGCTTATAGACTGAACATGTATTACACATGCGCATGACGTCGCTGTTTTCACAAATGTGCGTTTTTGTAGTTTATTGTAATATTTGTTGTAATCATCACTACATTCACAACTTGTAATAATTTTTATTCACAACTTGTTTCTGCCTAAATTAATACATGATGTTAGCTAACTACATGATTTGTATTATTTTAGAACTGTACATTACAGAAATTACTTGGACACAGTCACCTCTGAGAACAGATTTAATTGTAATATAGAAACATGCATTTTCTGTAAAGCTGCTTTGAAACAATATGTATTGTGAAAAGTGCTATACAAATAAATGTGAATTTAATTGAATTTAATAGTTTACACGGAGACGATAACGATATCGTTTTCAAAAACTTTTTTAAAAGTTCTAGTTCAGGCCCCCAAAATGCTGTTGTCGTGTAAATGAGCGGCCAAAACGTATAAAAAGTTTTCAGTTTTTAGTTGAAATGGTGTCGTGTAAATGACTCCTTAGTTATTGATATACACATCTGGGGTCTCATTTATAAAACTGTGCATAGGAACCTTACTAAAAGTGTACGTGCGTCCGAAAGCCAAAAATGGCGTACGCAAAAAATATTCAGACTTATAAAACCGTTCGTACGCCAGAACCTGCGCAGAATTCACTTAATAAATCTTGTGCGCACATGCGTCTCCTCCCCGAAATAACCATATATGGAGCTTACAACGCCTAGTTTTACTATGCAGATCCTCATCTGCATATCATTTGCATATGATTATTCATCCACGTGATAACGTTTAACGGTACAAGACACATTACATTAATAAAAATCAAGTAGTTGCCTATCCTTGCCTTGTTTTTGTATACATAAATCAAATAGTGTAAAATACATTTCAGAGAAAGTTTTTCTCAATCTTTTCCACTGGTCGAATTGTATTTTTAATTGATTTATATTTTTAATGGAAACAGATAGGCCTTGGGCATTATTTGCACGAAACTATTTTCTCAGACAATCTGGTATTATCATGATAAGCAATCATCTCTGTGGTTAAAACATTAAAACACAGCATGCCAGAGGAAAAGTGTTCAAAAACACCGCATCCACAACAAATATTTCTATTGACTGAATTTGAATATAAAAATGTTGTAACTTCTCAGTAATGATTTCATGTTTAAGTGCTTAACTCCATTAATTTGAATGGCATATTTAATCTAAATGTTTATATCAGAAGTAAAACATAGTTTAAATCATTATTTTATTTATTTAAACTGTTATTTGCGTCAGTTTCACTAAACGGCCCAACGCGCTCGCTGGCGCGGACATTTAAGAAGGGATGGATATTTGCTTCAATTGACAGGCTTGGTGAGTGAAATTATATTTGTATTATCTTTCTGTATGTTTAATTTTCTTTAGATTTTCTGTCTAAAAGTGACCAAAAATACACTTAACTCCAGCTCACCATCGGTGTCGCCAATTCCCTTTGTCTCCAGAATGTGCGTACGCACGGCTCAAAGTTTGCTTAAAGGTGCGCACATTCTCCCGTCAAGTTTGTTTTTTATAGATCACAACCTTTGCGTGGGAACTGGCGTACGTACGTTTCCAGCCCCGTTTTGTGCGTATACGCACGCTTTATAAATGAGACCCCTGATTTCTTAAAATAACACACAACAGCTCAACAAAATGCATGATTTGAATGTTTAAATGATTTTAAATGTTGCAGGTTGAGTTACGTACTGAAGGTTGTGGTTCATGGCTGAAGAAAAACTAAAAATACAGACTTGCAGCACTCATACAATCAATCTCATACTGGAAGAGCGTTTGGTGGAAAGTAGGGAAGTAATTAAGGTTTATGAAGTGAAAATTTACAACAAACATTAAGTGATAGCTTGAACGTAGATCTGCCCTTTGGTTTTCACCATTTTAGTGACGGATTATTTGAAGTACCTGGGATTACAATGACAGTTTTCCTCACTCCTCCTCAGTGAAGAGTCTGTGCTCGTGACTTGAAGAGACCGAGCGGCTCAATTGATATGACATCAGCTAATTCTCTGTTGACTTGTTATACAGGCTGAGATGGCCATGTTTGAATCTTTAAGCTCTGTACTGCTACAAGGCTCTCCGGGGGCCGGTGGACTTTAGACGGAGGGGCACTTCGCCTGTGCCACGTTACGGAGGGGTGTTGAGCGAGCCTCGTCACGTTAGAAGTGGAATCTGTGGGCTAATTAAACCCTCCGAGACCACGAAACGCAGACCAGATTTACAACTCTCGCCATAACTGTTAAACCAACTCCTATTTATCGCTCAAATTACAGACACTGCACCCATGAGTGGACCGCAGGCCAGACGTCAGTGGAACTGGATTTTATGTCACACTCAGGATGAAGGTGCGTGTACTGTATGTGTGATGTTCAAAGCATGGAGAAAAAATGTTCAATCAAGATATGGATACAAAAATCTGAATATAGTTGCTTGGCAGAGACTGTTGAAATACTTGCCAGTCATTTGCTTTTAAGGTTAAAACCCCAATATATATATTTTTTCTAAATTGTATTGAGAAAGACTTTGACAGACATACAGACAGACAGATAGATGGATATATGGATAGACAGACAGATAGATAGACAGACAGACAGATAACTAGATAGACTGACATATATATAGATAGATTGACAGACAGACAGACAGACAGACAGACAGACAGATAGATAGATAGATAGACAGACAGATAGAATGATAGATAGATAGACGGACGGACAGACAGACAGACAGATAGATAGATGGATAGACAGAATGATAGATAGATAGATAGATAGATAGATAGACAGACAGACAGACCAATAGATACATAGACAGACAGATGGATAGATAGACAGACAGATAGATAGATAGATAGATTGATAGACGGACGGACGGACGGACAGATAGATAGATAGAAAGATATAGATAGATAGATAGATAGATAGACAGACGGACGGACAGATAGATAGATAGATAGATAGATAGATAGATAGACGGACGGACGGACGGACAGATAGATAGATAGAAAGAACATTTCTAGTAAATTCCTTTTCCCTTTGTTCCAATTCAAATAATAATTAAATTTATTGTGGAATCTGGTCAATTAAATACAATTATAACTCATGAAGTGAAAGAGCCAATTCTTTTAATTTAACATTTTGTTAAATACTGTTACCCTATATGCATATACAGGACAGCACACGTCAATGTTGTCTATAACCAATCGAAATAAGGCTCCTAGAAGCACAACTGAGAATGATGATAGATTAATGATGCTAAAATTGAAGGTTGCGAGTGCAATCCCAATCATGATGCATTAATTAAAACAAACAAAAAAAAATGCATTTTTTTCATTTGCATTCTTTGCATTTACAATATGCATTTGTGCTTTCTGAGAGTTGAACCAGTGACCTTGGTGTTGCACTAGTTGAGCTACAAGAACATGATTTTGGTTGGTTTGGGGGGGGGGGGGGGTATTTAGTATTTAGTCTAAAATACTAAAAATCATACAGCACATCAAGGCATGACTTAAAAAATGCTCTCTTAATGCATAAAAACGTTATATTTACAATGTACCTTCAGCAAATTCATGCGCTCGCTGCAAACACACATTGTTAACACAAAAAGAAAGCCAATCTAAAACAATCTATCTAAAGAAACAAGGCTGAATGGGTCCAAGCGAAGGGAAAGTTTGAGGTTGAAACTCTTCCAGGCATATTTCCTCTGCCTGGCTGCAGAGGAGAGAGTATGCTAAGATAGAAAGTATTATTTTCCTAAATGGAAGGTGTCAGATGGTCACGCTGAGGTGATCGGCTGTTCGAGATCACTGCTTCCCATCTGCAATTTGTGACGTGTGAAAGATTCAGCCCAAATGTGCTCACAAACTGGAAATCCACAGCACTTTTTCTTATCGGTGCCAAGCAAGATAACCAGCTGCTTTACAGATCAGGGAACATATCATATTAATATCATGGAGTGTTGTGATATCATCTTGTTTGTAAAAAATATTTTTGTTAACTAAGTGTGGTGGGATGGCAACCTCTGAAAGTGGCTTTTTTATTTATTTATTTTTTATTAAATCTAATTTTCGCACAAAGTATGTGAAAAGCTTTTGCATATTAGGCCACTGGCTGGAACAGGAATTATTTTGTTTAAATAAATGGAACGCTGCAAATTTATTTACTCCGGCTTTTGCGTTTCGTTATCATTACTAGATGATAAAATTGTACGCTCGTGTGGAATTACATGCCTTCATTGTTGAAATGCCCCTCTAAATACGAGGTCAAAGGAACCCCATTCATGGCTTTAATGGTAACAAACCTGATCAAGGCATGCATTAGATGACACCTCACCACTCATGATGTTAATAAATTAAAGCTAATCTCGTTAGCGTAGCACTGGGAGCAGTGCTTATGAGGTTTTGCATCACTGCAATTAACAAATTACTTCCACTATCAATAACAAATCTGTATCTACACCATGTTCTTGTATTGTTTTCCTCTGTATGGTGACATCTTTAGCTTTATGAAATGTTATAATGTGAGCAGCTAAGCTGTGTTACATCATATTTTAAAAACAAAGTCAAATTATTAGAAAGTGTCTCACTTTACCAGTATGCAGACTTCATATACAAAACCATATAAAATAGCAGTCTAGACTAGTAAGCTAGTTAGGCTTGAATGGATTTTTTGTTTTGCCTGTTTGTATCATCTACCAGGCATAAATATCATACAGATATCAACATTTGAGACAGCATTCATGTCCCAATCACAGTGTGGATGATGGTTTATGCTATTTGTGGAGTTTATTATTTAGGGTTAGGAGATTTTCAGATCACTAACTCTAGGAAAAATAGGAATAGTGATACTTGCCTTAGCCTTAAACACTAATTACAAAACTTAGTTGTTCTCTGTGGACTGTTTCCCACAAAAAAGCACTACAGAAGAAAGAAAGAAAAAAATAATAAAGGTTTAATATATACATAATTTAAATATATTTTAATAAAATAATCCCCCAAAGAATAATGTTTAAAGAATACAAAAATAATATTAAATTATAATTATATATAATAAAGTTGAAATAATAGTTGTAATAAATAGAATACGTTTAATAAAAGTAATATAGGTTTTTAATAAAATATCAGTCTATTTATTTTACTAGGCCATGATTATTATCATAAACAATAGCTAAAACTAAAATCATAAAAATATTTTTTATTACTTGAAATTATATATATATATATATATATATATATATATATATATATATATATATATATATATATATATATATATATATTCAGTTAATGTTTATCTTATTTCAAGTAATAAAAAATATTTTTACGATTTTAGTTTTAAACTATTTAGCTATTGTTATATATAAATATATATATATATTTATTATATTTTATTATATATTTTTATTACTTGAAATAAGATAAACATTAACTGGAAAATATAAATATATATATATAAAATGTTATTATATATATATATATATATATATATATATATATATATATATATATATATATATAATATATATATATATATATAGTTTTTTTTATATATATTTATAAATATATATATATATAAATATTTTTAATTTTCATTTACTTTTAAGTTGAAGTACTAACTACAACAAAAAACTGACAAAAACAACAAAACTAAAATGAAAACAGAAACAGAAACAGAAAATCCAATTCACATAGAATATCATTGATACTAATATAACACTGATTCTAGGTTCTATGACAGATCATTTTATAATTTCTGTGATATGCTAATACGTGGTGTATATTCAGTGATTGTATCTGGATGATCTCTGAGGAACATACTGAGACTGCGGCCCACAGGGGTGTTGATTAGGTGTGGAAGTTAGGCGCGCTGTGTCTCCATCACATATGGGGTTCTAATGGGCGACTCCCAGTCCAGGTGGGCCCTGGTGTTTAGAGACCTGCAGACGATCACTCATGACAAAGAAAACAGCAGAAGAAGAGAGAGAGAGAACGAGAGGGAGGTATCAGGGTAGTGGGGTGTACCTTAGGGAGCAGCTGGGCAGCTAGGACAGAGGCATGATGGGATACTGGAGGAACACTGGCATGTGTGTGTGTGCCACTAGCGGGTAGCCACCCTCAGGGTTGGCAGCGGCGAAGGATCCGTGTGCGCTGGAGCGGCCGTGGACGCAGTGGCGCGATCACCTGGGGAAGGTAAAGCCAGCGGAGCACAGCTGATGCTTATTTCTGGGGAGAACTGGGAGATTTTATTCATTAAAGCGGCGCCCAAACACTCTCAGCCTTAAAAAATATATAGAAAAAATTTGAACAAAGAAAACCACGTGGGAATTGGAAGTATGAAAAGAATCAGATGCTAAATGATTATAAGAATATGTGATTTGAGGTTGATCATGTGAGTGTATCTTACATGATTTTCAGTTGCATCTGAAACACAAGCATACTCATTTCTGTATAAATTGATTCACAAAAACATTCGGTAACACTTTACAATAAAGTTCATTAGTTAACTACCTTAGTTAACATGAAGTAAGAATTAACAATACTTATACAGCATTTATTAATCTTAGTTAATATTAATTTCAACATTTACTAATACATTATTAAAATCAAAAGTTGTATTTGTTAACATTAGTTAATGCACTGTGAACTAACATAAACAAAAACTGAACAGCTGGATTTTTATTAACTAGCATTAACAAATATGAATAAATACTGTAAAAAATGTATTGCTCATTGTTAGTTCATGTTAGTTAATACATTAACTAATGATAACTAATGAACCTTATTAAATATGAATAAATACTGTAACAAATGTTCAAGTTAGTTATTAAATACATTAACTAATGAACCTTATTTTAAAGTCTTACCAAATATTCTTATGTAAAATGAAGCATTCAACATGAAAATATTTGCAAAAATGTTTTTTTTTGTTTTTTACCAGTGTGTTTTAGCAATTAAATTTAGCATAGACGTATAAATGCACACTCAGACATATTCTGTATAATTTATATATTATTTATATTATTAATCAATAATCATTTGTATATTTAATTTTATTTAATATATACTACTGTTCAAAAGTTCAGGGTCAGAAATAAATTAATACTTAATACAAGGATGCATTAAGTTGATCAAAAGTGACAGTAAAGGCTTTTAAAATGTTACAAAAGATTTCTGTTTCAAATAAATGCTGTTCTTTTGTAATTTCTATTTACCAAAGAACCATGAAAAATAAATGGATATACGGTTTCCACAAAAATATGAAGCAGCAAAACTGTTATCAACACTGATAATAATAATAAATGTTTCTTGAGCTGCAAATCATCATATTAGAATGATTTCTGAAGGATCATGTGACACTGAAGACTGGAGTAATGATGCTGAAAATTCAACTTTGATCACAGGAATAAATTTATAATTTTTTTAATATTTTTTTTTATTTTTATTAAATGAAAGATTAAATAAATATGTTATTTTAATTTGTAATAATGTAATATTATAAAAAGTATATACTGTACCTGTTTTTAGTGTACACAAACACACATACTGGTCATCCTTAGCTATAACACAACCCTTATTCCATCTAAAGTAGCATCATCGCCCTCCTTTTGCTAATCTTACACCAACATTCGCAGTCTTTAATTTCTCTCCGCTCTTTTGTTCTGACGCCAGCGGTTCCCCTTTTGAAAATGTGCTTTCTGTCTAATATGGTCAGCGCCACACAATTACTCCCTCCAGTGAAAAGTGAAACAAACGCAGGGCATGCAGAGCATTTTGCATTATCTGCGCTCCTTGGATAGTCTAACAATAATAACTGTAAGACAACGTCAAGCCGAGGCTGCCAAGCTCAGCTAGCACTTATTGGAACTTCAGAAATGAAGTTTGAGGTGAAATGGAGTGCTAAAAACAGTCAGATTCAGGAATTCTGCCATGTTGTTATGCATTTTTAGAAAAATATGAATACATATATATACATATATATATAATGTACAGGGCGGACTTAGTAACTTGTATTCTGCATTTCCAAAACATTGATCTTGTGACATTCACATTTGAATTTAGAGGATTTTCAGATGTAATCATGTGTGTGAATGATGCAAAACACAGAATATATATATATATATATAGAGAGAGAGAGAGAGAGAGAGAGAGAGAGAGAGAGAGAGAGAGAGAGAGCTTGGTAGTAACTGATTACATATAATCTGGATAATTGAATTTGAATTCAAAATTTGAATACTTGTAATTAGATCAATTACTTTAGATTAATTAATTACTCTTTAAAATACTCATAATCAGACTACAGTTACTTTTTTTATTGATTTCATCACTTAATATTCACAAAATGGCAGTAAATTATTCAGAATTCATTGTCTCCCTAATTATTGTTTTTATTAATTACATTTTCCTTTCTCAAAAAGTTTGTGGAATTACACACACAGATTGCCACTAGTCAGGCGACTATAATTACATGTAGAATAGAGAGGCCATAATAATTTTTTTTGTTTTTTTAATTTAACTTATTTATGATTTAATTAATTATTAGCTTTTCATGAATTTATAAACCCCCTGCAGTTCCTAGGGCAACCCTGATGTAATGTAATGTTTAATGCACTTTTTGTTGATGACAAAAATGATTTATCAATATGGTACAAGATTATACTATTCAAATCAACGTTCTAAACAAGTTAGGTCAAAAGTAATCTAAAAGTAATCAAAAAGTAGTCAGATTACATTACCTAAAATGCGTAACACAATAGATTACGTTAATAACTAAAAAATGTATCATGTAATTTGTATTCAGTAATGGACTGCAATTTGTAATTACTCATCACTGATATATATATATATATATATATATATATATATATATAGAGAGAAATTGCAAAAAATGCACCATAAAATTGGTCCATACAAGCTGTGTTTTTCCCAAGCCTTCTGTATCCATACAAGCTCTCAAATCTCATTCAAGCAGACAGCATTTGGCACAATTGAGATTTGAGTTCTTTGGCGGAAGGGAAGATTTTCATGATAAAATGACATGAATTTCAGCGTATTCCTCACAGAAAGCTATCGGACGGCTTCAGCAGACTTGGAATATAATGCACGAGTACAGCAGACTTCTTTTATGGTGCTTTTGTCGTCATTACTACAAAAAACTACTTGAACAACTTGAAAAAAATGTAGCAATTCGATTATGAGAAAAGAGTGAAGCGTGTTCATAACATACCTTTATGCATCCGTCCAATCAAAACCTGTCCGCTAAATTGCTCATCACTGATATTACATATGAACGTCACACGTTAATGACATCTGTAATGAGAAAACACAGAAATAACACTACATCCACAGACACATTAGGCCCAAACCCAAGCATGATTTCTCCACAGTACGGCGCAAGCATTAATAAAGAGATTTTGTCAAACGTAACTCGTGTTTAATTGCCGTCAGGGCGGTTTGACTGAATCCGTCCTTCAGCATCTGCATTGCTGAGCTTCTCTCCCCCTCTTTTTCTTCATCTCCGTCTCATATCTTTCCCCCTACTGCACCCATCGAATTGGCACCAAACCCTTCAAGATGTCCCCAGCAGGCTCTTGCTTCGCTGGCCGCGTAGTAGACTGTGTGGTTTCCTTTAAACAGCTGTAATTTGTATTTCCAATCACTGTGCTGATTTCTGCTCATTATATTGCTGTTTCACACCGGTAAGTGAGCAAAAGTTTGGATTGATTGACTCTAATTAACTAAAAAACGTTCCGAGCCAGGGGTTTATTACCATGCTAGCTAGCCACAAATGTCAGAGACTTTCACAAATTATTATCCTGTTAAGATGAATGTGTGGGGAGGCAGGGAAGTGTGGAGACAAAGAGAACATATATTATTTTCATGACGAATTTGTTTATCGCTCTTCTTTTTTTTCCACATTTTCAGGTGTCTTATTTTCCAATTAAATACACACAGACTCAGCATCTGTACACATTTCAAGGGTTGTCATCTGACTTGTGTTGCAGCATGAAGCCTGTCTTGTAATTATGATCTCTGTTATTGAATTGGCCGTCAGAATATTATAAATTTGACACTGAAAGTCTAGCTTTAATCGTGCATTCAATCTGATTTGACTTAAAGTTGAAGTGTGTAATTTCTGCAGCGCTGGCGTCACCAAATGGAATTGCAAAAATGATGATTGTATTTAAACACAACTTTCCCAATGCTAATTTACTTACAATTTACAATTGACTTGCAGTTGTCCTTTCATATTATTGAAAATAACAACAATATTACACATTATACCTTTAACTGTGACCTCAAATTGGTCAAATAACAACACCTATACAACCATTAAATACATCTTGATTTTGGCTTAGAAAAGCTAGTGTACAATACAGCATGTGTGTATGCGTAATAGAGTCGTCTGGCTGTTGCTAACCCACTGTAAGGTTTGATGCATGTTTCTGTTGAAATTAATGGCAGTGGTGTTTCCTGGCCTGGTGTCATTTATTTTACAGGATTGATTGGAGGCAGGAAGAGCAGACAAATGTGTTTGGGAAGTGTTCTAATTTAAAATCTGGCTGCCTGACCTGGAAGAGAAAGCAAAGAGACAATCCATCCTTCAAAAAGATGACCCGGGTGTCCGAGGTGCCAACAAAGTTTAGTGCACAAACAAAAATAGCATGATATGAAGCACATCAATACAAGACAATTGTGCATATGTATCCTCAATATGCAGTCATGTGTTGCTGTATGTTAACCTGAATTTCATATGCCTACTCTACTAAAGCGTAGAACTAGACTAAATCAAAAATCCATGTGATACAGAACCAAACCTGACTAAGGTGTGTGTGCCACTAGTGGTAACAATTGGAATTGCAGTCTGTTTGAGTGGCCCAAACGGCTGTTTTCAATAATATTTATTATTAAAATGTAAAAATAAATAATAATACATTTATTAATAATAATAATAATAATTAATAAATAATAAAATAATAATATGCAATTATTTACTGAACATTGGCATTTTATCAAGCTGTTTAATGACTGTTTCAAACAAGTTTCATATATTATTATGATTTAATGATATTATTATGATTATTATGATTTATTCCATGTAATAGTAGTAGTAATAATAATAATAAATTATTAAACATTGGCATCCTTATCTGACTGTTTAACAACTGTTTTCAAATAAATTATTATGATTAATTTGTATTAATTATTATTAATACATTATTTATCGAACATATCTGACTGTTTATTAGTTTATAATAAATTATTATATAATAATGTTTTAAATAAATGATTATTATTAACAAATAATAATTATCTAAATAATAATGTGTATGGAATTTTGATCTGACTGTGTATTTCAAACAACTTTCTTATTATGATTATTTAGTTTCAGATTATGAACTGTTTTTAATACATTATTTATTGAACATATTTGACTGCTTATTCATTGTTTTCAAAGATTATATAATAATTCAAGTTTTAAATTAATAATTATTATTAATATAATAATTATTATTAATGATTAATATAATAATAATAATAGTTATTATATTATTAATACACTATTAAACATATATTAACTGTTTTCATGTATCTAATAAATTATTATATAATAAAGTTTCAAGATAACTATTGTTAATTATTAAAATAATAATAATAGTAATTATTATTATTAATACATTATTTATTGAACATATATATCTGTTTATTAACTGTTTTTAAGTTTCTAATAAATGTTAATATAATAATAATAATGATGATGATGATGTTGACAAGGGTTAGATATAGACGCGGCTCAGGACTGTGTGCCACTAGTGGTAACAATTGGAATTGCAATCTGTCTGAGTGGCCCAAATGGATGTTTTTTAATCATATTTAGAATTAAATTTTAAAATGAAATAATACATTATTATCACTATTATTATTACTAATAAATTAACAAAATAACATTAATGTGAATAGTATCATCATCACAATAAATAAATATTCCATCAAGTAATACAGTTCAGTAACCTAATAGTAGTTTAGAGTTGACAAGCAAAGTATCAATCAAAGTTCATTAATACAGAATTCCACTGGTGTATGTTCACATAATGCGGTTTCGTTCATTGCTCATCCAATCAAATTTTACAGCCAAAGCCATTCGTTGTATAATATCGTCTTTTTTGTGTGTGTGTTTGTGTGTGTGTGTCTACAGTATAAACCGTAGGACTAGTTAGTGCTGTTCTGCTGATCACAGAAAGCATGAGTCCAGTTGCTGCCCATTATTATCCACTGCAAATGCACATCCACTCTGGCAGTCTCAAAGGTGCCAAAGGATCTCTTTCGCTGACTTTAAAGAGAAATAGTATGTCTCTCAGTCATCCATTAAGTTCTCTGTCTGTATTCTGTTTAAAAAAAGTTGTATTGCTGTCATGGGAGTATGTATGCTTCTGGGCCCATTCATTCATGTCAAATGAATCTTTTAACACTTTGCAGGGAATATATGTCATTTCCACATCTACATAATCAACCCAAAACTGTCACAGCTATACACACTTCAAAATAAAAGTTCATAGTAGCATCTTAATTTCTTATCATCAACTATTTTTTTTTTTTTACTGTATGTGAATCTTAAGTTGCTACATGTTTCTTAAAAGAGTTGAGTTTTAAAAGTGCTTGATGTTTCATTATTGATTCTGACTGGAACATTTATTTTAAAGAGTATATAAGGTTTAATGTGTTGCTTTGCAATTTACACTTTACAATAAGGTCTAATTTTTAACATTAATGTCGTTCCAAACCTGTAAGACTTTCGTTTATCTTCGGAACACAAATGAAGATCTTTTTGATGAAATCTGAGAGTTTTGTGTCCCTCCACTGACAGCTACACAACTACCACTTTAAAGGCCTAGAAAGGTAGTAAAGACACCATTAAAGTCAGCGGTGTAACGTCCAGGGGTCAGAAAGTAAAAGTCCTGCCATATGTTTATTCCACCCATTATTCCATCTCCTGGCTCAAAAACTGTGCTAATTAGCAAATCCAGGTGACTGGAACAAAATACAGAGGAGGACTTTGACTTTCTGACCCTGGACTTTACACCTCTGATTTTTAATGTAATCCATGTAAGTCCAGTGATTTAACCTCAATTTTATGAAAAAACATAATTTACCACTTTATTTACAAAATATTAATCTCATAAGTTGACGCGAGAGCGGACAGTGTTAGGTGAACGTGCGTTGGAGATTAATATTTTGTATAATAAATGGTAAATTATGTTTTTTTTTGCACAAAGCACTCGCGTAGCTTCATAAAATTTAGATTAAACCACCGGAGTCACATGGATTACTTTAATGATGTCTTTACTATCTTTCTGGGCCTTTAAAGTGGTAGTTGCGTAGACTGTCAATGGAGAGACAGAAAGCTCTCAGATTTCATCAAAAAGATCTTCATTTGCGTTCTGAAGATGAACGAAAGTCTTACAGGTTTGGAACAACATGAGGTTGAGCAAATGATGACAGAATTTTCATTTTTGGGTAAACTATCGCTTTAATAACGTTAACAACTGTGGACACGTCATCACAGTCTCTGAAAAGGCTCCATTAGTAAATACTGAAATTAACATTAATTAGATGAATAAATGCAAGTATTGTTCATTGTTAGTTCATCTTAACTAATGTAGTCGATAATGCTAACAAATAAAACCTTATTGAGAAGTTTTACTCAACAATGTAACGGATAATCCTAATTATCCAACAAAGATGTCATTTTTTAATGTCTTTGCTTAGCTATGAGATTTTTTTACGGTCAGTTGTAACTGACATTTCATTAATAGTTTTGTTGTTTTACATCTCACCAGATGAGGCACATAACACAAGGGTAACATAAATAAAGAACTAAAAAAAAGTAAAAAGCCGCATACACCAAACCATCAAAATGAAACCTCATTTTTGTAAATGAAACCTATTTGTCGATAGAGCACATCAGTCTTGTGAAGCGGGGTAAATTAGAAGGCTTGCGTTTCCGTGGGGTTGTGCAGAATGCCAGTGGGTAGCGTTCACACAACATCCCTCTGTGCATACTATTTACCCCTGGATTGCTTCAGGCTAATGTCTCAATAATTTTCCCTCTTTTTTTTTTCGCAGGTCCTTCCCACAAAGGACTTGACTAATGATCCATGGACAAAATGAAGCATTCAAATTTATTCATTAATCATTCATCTCCAGCTCATTGAAAATGCTAAACTTACACAAAATTAAGATTGAATATTGAAAAGTGATTGAGGGAGACAGCTCTCTGAGGAGACAGGAAAAGAGAGGATAAACAAGCCGAAAAGGAGGAAAAAAATGACAAAGGACGCAGTGCGAGAGGCGGTCGAGACCAACCCGAGCCTGGTTAGGGTTACGCAGGTATACTATCCGCTAGTTAAGGTCAGAGGGGTTTAAGTAGGTGTAATTAGATCCAAGAATCTAGAGAAGCGTAGAATTTCTGTCAACACAGCCCCCTAATTATTCTCTTTTCCAATTAATGGTGACATAGATTAATTATCTGATGAGGCAAAGCCAATTGCAATCATTCACCCCGCTAAAATTAGATCATTCCTGACAGTAGCATGAAAGTCACCTGCTTCATTGTTATGGATTGGGCCGTGAGCGTCGGACGAGAGAGAGTGAAGCATGCTGGGGGTTTAAGTAAGTTGTCTGGCGCAGGTGAGCGTCCAATTACTCCGCTATCTGAACTGTAGGCATCTTCCTGCTCGATCCGTAGGCATCTGCGATGGGTCTGTTTGCTGGCTGCGGGACATGGCTGGTAGTTGAGTCATCTGTCAGCGAGAGCAGGAACTCAGAGAGGCGCCGGATTGAGTTTGACAACTCCTCCTGTTTAAATAGGCAAGCAAATGGAATCAATGAGTGTCAGCTAATTCAGTACAAAAACCTGTAGTGGAGCGGGAGCCAACAGACGATCGACATTAATGCTTCAGTGTATAATACTGGGAAAGGCTAGTATAGTTGGTCACCGATATATATGTAGCTTGCTTTGTGGTGCTAGTCTTAGCATTTCCATCCGATATAAAGGCAATTTAAATACACTCACCTAAGGATTATTAGAAACACCTGTTCCAATTTCTCATTAATGCAATTATCTAATCAACCAATCACATGGCAGTTGCTTCAATGCTTTTAGGGGTGTGGTCCTGGTCAAGACAATCTCCTGAACTCCAAACTGAATGTCAGAATGGGAAAGAAAGGTGATTTAAGCAATTTTGAGCGTGGCATGGTTGTTGGTGCCAGACGGGCCGGTCTGAGTATTTCACAATCTGCTCAGTTACTGGGATTTTCACGCACAACCATTTCTAGGGTTTACAAAGAATGGTGTGAAAAGGGAAAAACATCCAGTATGCGGCAGTCCTGTGGGTGAAAATGCCTTGTTGATGCTAGAGGTCAGAGGAGAATGGGCCGACTGATTCAAGCTGATAGAAGAGCAACTTTGACTGAAATAACCACTTGTTACAACCGAGGTATGCAGCAAAGCATTTGTGAAGCCACAACACGCACAACCTTGAGGCGGATGGGCTACAACAGCAGAAGACCCCACCGGGTACCACTCATCTCCACTACAAATAGGAAAAAGAGGCTACAATTTGCACGAGCTCACCAAAATTGGACAGTTGAAGACTGGAAAAATGTTGCCTGGTCTGATGGGTCTCGATTTCTGTTGAGACATTCAGATGGTAGAGTCAGAATTTGGCGTAAACAGAATGAGAACATGGATCCATCATGCCTTGTTACCACTGTGCAGGCTGGTGGTGGTGGTGTAATGGTGTGGGGGATGTTTTCTTGGCACACTTTAGGCCCCTTAGTGCCAATTGGGCATCGTTTAAATGCCACGGCCTACCTGAGCATTGTTTCTGACCATGTCCATCCCTTTATGACCACCATGTACCCATCCTCTGATGGCTACTTCCAGCAGGATAATGCACCATGTCACAAAGCTCGAATCATTTCAAATTGGTTTCTTGAACATGACAATGAGTTCACTGTACTAAAATGGCCCCCACAGTCACCAGATCTCAACCCAATAGAGCATCTTTGGGATGTGGTGGAACGGGAGCTTCGTGCCCTGGATGTGCATCCCACAAATCTCCATCAACTGCAAGATGCTATCCTATCAATATGGGCCAACATTTCTAAAGAATGCTTTCAGCACCTTGTTGAATCAATGCCACGTAGAATTAAGGCAGTTCTGAAGGCGAAAGGGGGTCAAACACAGTATTAGTATGGTGTTCCTAATAATCCTTTAGGTGAGTGTATATGCACTGCAAACTCCCATTCAAATAAATGCTGTTCTTTTGAACTTTCTATTCATCAAAGAATCCTGAAAAATATGAAGCAGCACAACTGTTTTCATCATTGATAATAATCAGAAATGTTTCTTGAGCAGCAAATCATCATATCAGAATGATTTCTGAAGGATCATGTGACACTGAAGACTGGAGTAATGATGCTGAAAATTCAGCTTTGATCACAGGAATAAATTACATTTTAAAATATATAACAATAGAAAACAGCTATTTTAAATTGTAATAATATTTCGCAATATCACTGTTTTTATTGTATTTTTGATCAAATAAATGCAGCCTTAGTGAGTATAAGGAATGCCCTTTGAAAACATAAAAAACCCTGTCATTATTCAAAAAAACGTATAAATACTACACTAAAATATAATATACAAATATAAAATGTATTATCCTTCTTTTTTTTGGTCAGAATACACATACTTTTGAAGGGTCGTGAATGAAGAAATATGCTTTGTGCCTGTAAAACGGATTAGATACAGCATTTACTAGTCAAACTTTGACTCATTCCCAGAAACCTATAAAAGAGCGACGCTGACAACTTGAGTCGCTTTTATTCTGTACTGTACGACAGGAGATTGAGAAAGACCAAACAAAGGAACGAGAAAGACGGTGTGCGCCACTCTCCTGGTGAACTGCGTGTTGGTTCAGTGCATGCCTGTTTTAAAAACCTCAGCAACCAGTTTTTCTATTAAACTGCCTTGCACTGTCAACCAGCTTGGGAACTGAGCTGGCCTAGCCATGCAGAAATTTTCTGACTAACAATTATATCAGAAACAAGATCTTGGATTACAGTCCCTTGAGAGCAGCGCAGTGGGCGTTCGCTCCAATTATTACTGGCCATTCACAACTCTCCACCCTGCTCTCTGTTGTTAGCAATTGTCAATTATGCTATCCCTGGTGTAAACTTGCATAACCCGGAACTGAGTGCCCAATCTTGCAGCGGCGTTACGAGATGACAGGCTTGTACGCTTTCTCTATTTCGTTTAACTCTTCCCCCTATCTCTCTACTTCAGTAGAGTTGCTTAGAAGCAGTCATTTCTTCCTCAGGAAGACACAGGGACAGATCGGTGGAACTAGTTTTTGCCACCGGCAACCCTCGTCGGCTGAGGTTCCTCATGATGGGTGGACAGGTTTTGCTTGTGGTCTCTTAGGGAAAGTGTTCGGACAGAAAAAAAGTCTTTGCACACAGGACACTGCGATAGTTTAAGACGGTTAAAGGTGGCATGAAATGGAAAATCTAAATTATAATGATACTTACACATATAAGAGGTTATTCTACATTAAAAACAATCTGCAAGTTTCATATCTCAAATCTAACTCCCCAGTTTAAAATATGAGTTTTTGTTTCCACTCTTCCGAAACGGCAGGATTTGATTTTTTTGTGTGTATGATGTCATGGTGCTCTTAACAACTCATGTCTGCATCAATCACAAGAGCGATACTGCTGTTGCGTAAGAGCATCTGGTATTGTTCTGTCCCTGGATGACGACAAACTGCACCTCCACAAACTTTCAGAGAGTTCAAACTGCTAGAAATGCCTGGCTGAAGTTTATTTTTAACCGACGTGCCTGAGCGATTGAACGAGAATGCTTTTGTTTGTTCATGTCATTTCAAAATGGACTCTTCTTAATTATCCAACATGCTTTTTCTAAATATCTTTTTTTTTACACCAAATCTTTTTTTATTGGTTTTCAGTGACTGCAGAATAAGACATCATAAACAGTACACAGTAAGATATTGTCCATTATTAATCCCTTACATGATCCCCCCCCCCATCCAATAGCTCAAGAAAAAAAGAAGAAGAAAAAGGGAAAAAGGGACAAGGAAACAACATAAATATGAACTGAAAAAATTAAAAGATCCTTCTAATAAACGTAAATCATGTAACATTGCCAGTTACAGGTGCACAAGGTAAACCCTTAATGTAATTTAAAAGGGGATCCCAAGTCTTGTAAAAGGATTTAAGTGAACCAGAGAGTGAGTATCTTAACTTTTCAAGTCCAATACAGTAGAAAATGTCCTGTATCCACCTGTCATGTGTTGGAGGAGAAGCATGCCTCCACTTAAGAAAAGTAAAAGCAATGAGTTTATGATCTCGGGGAACCAAATCAGGCATAGGGGAGACCCCAAATAGGGCTATAATTGGATCAGGGTCAATATTAGTGTTGAGAGCTTTTTTAAGCATCTGAAATATAAATATCTTTTTTTAAAAGCTATGGCAGTGCCTAGTGTTTTGTCTTTGGAGACAGTTGTTGTGGTTGCATTGGTTCATTTGAATCTGATTCGGGCTCAAACATATATAGCTCTATTACAGCGCTGGCCATCAAAACACACGTCACATCCCGTTCAAACAGCAACTTATAGTAGCATCTCTAATACTGTCTGTATGAACGTGCAACGGGAGTCAAGCCTGTATATACCAGTAACCATAGCGACAGTGACCAAAGTAGTATCAAAGATGGCGACATCTATAAAACTGAAAAGTCTTTTTTTATACTTTTGATATGACAAGTGTCCAACAGAGTTCATCCGTCAAATCTTCATTAACCGACAGCTGCTTTTATATCCGGGTGAAGAGCGAAGCAGTTGAGTCACACAAAACTGACAGGAACAGCTCTGGCTGTATCTAAAACTCTCAGATGACACACAGCATATATCTCCGTCACTGTAAGTTATCGAAAGAAAGCGAAACCACACAAGACAATCCGCAACTGGTCTTAGACTGAATGACACGACCGGTTCTGTTCACACATCACGGGTTTTACGAGAATGCGGTTGTGAGTCCTGATATATAAAATGTAAATAACTGTGAAGTGTGTGTCTGTGAAACCATATTGAGGACTCAAATACAGGACTGACAACCGGATTCTGCTGCTGTGTGAACGTGGCACTTGTTTATGATACTTCAAATATATGCAAAAAATGAATAGTCTATTTAAGAAAAGTAAATGACATGTATTTAAAAATGGTGAATATATAGAGAGAAATAAATAAAATCAATGCAAAATCAAAACATTGACAGTTTTTTCAGCAGTCATACTTCAGTGGCTGATTTGTTGGTGTAAAAACTTGACTCTGTTTTCCAGCGTGCAAAAATAAAGAACAATTATTGTTTGCAAAGTGATAACTGTTGAGATATGAATGATCGTTAATTGTTTTTCCCCAAGTCCAAGAGGACCCCCTTTTCACATGGGCCCGGGACAACATTCCCGGATGTCCCTCTGACAACGGCCCTGAATATATTAGTGATTTGAAATGTTATTGAAACATGACTAGAATGGCTAGAAAATAGCTGTTTGAGGCATTACCAAGATGGCTTGCTTTAAAAAGGTTATGTTCGATCCGGAAACAAAATATTTGACCACTTGAATCAAAATGATCAGACAGACAGATATTATTATGGATGATGTATCCCTCTCTTAAATACTTTTCATTAATCCCTTGTTTTGCTCAAATATTTTCCACTCATCTTCCTAGATTTTTGTCATTTAGTAAAATCGCATATTTAATTACCTCATAATGTCATGAGGGGCCCCTAGACAGGGCAGAGGCCCTCACAGCCTCTATGTCCCATATGCCAGGGACTGTTTGGCCATTGTATGGTAGTTGCTACACAATACAAAGACAATGACAATAGGAAGCTGAGACAAACTAAACTTTCTAATACCATAAAGTATCACAAGCCTTTAAACCAGGGGTGGGCAAACTTTTTGGCTCAAGGGCCACACTGGGTTTTAAAATTTGACAGAGGGCCGGCCCAGTAGCAGATTATGAAACACAATCTCATGAAAGTGCGTATCTATACCACAAATTTTATTTCTCGTGCCATTTATACGCCAAAAATGTTTTTTGTGTGCATATACTGTAATATATACATAATATTTACATACACTGTAAACCCCTTGGTTAGGATTAGGGGTGTGGAGTGCGTACCTATTACACGCCATAAAGTGCGTATCATATGCACGCGAAAACTGCGTATCATAGCACTACAAATACAATTCGTGGTATTCGCACTTTCATGAGATCGGGCTGAGCAAACACATTTACGTTGTGGCAACGTCTGCGCGAAATTCAACAACTGAGAGACGACATTCTGACAATACATTTTTTATGCTAGATAACTGTTATATTTAGCATGTTATGTTTTGAGGTTAATTTTTAATTAGTCAGATGTTAGATCATTATAGCCTATACTTTTTAAATATTGTTTATCCTTATTATTATTTAATGGACCTAACAGTAAATTAGAAACAAAACACCTGCAAGTGTACACTTAGAAGAGTAAAAATGACAGAAGGTTACGTTAATTCAACTTTATTAAAACTGCATATGGCAATCAATTTGCACTTACAAAAGTCATACATTTGTGGAAAAAACGAAATAAACGAATATACAAATTTATTTTAAGTAAAATAAAACATAAAAAGCAAAGTCAGATCAGAACATTTAATGAACAAAACCGGGTTCTGTAACGTTACATGGCAGACAGGGGAGCGTATAGTAAACGGAATCAGTCAGGATACATCCACAAATCCAGAGGAGCAAAGAAACTAAATAGCAGACAAATCAAAGGAAAAACTAAACGGGTGTACAAGCGGTTACCAAACATTTTTTTCTCTGCGAGTTTCCAAAAAAGGAAAAAACATTAACGTGCAACAAGTCTATGCGCTTAAGTCGCTGTCTGTTTGGTTTCCATGGTGATGCGTCATTGCTTGTTACATGACACACCGCAGCCACAACAGCGCTGAATGAATGATGATCTGCTTTTATGTCATTTTTCCTTTTTTACATTTGTTAGCTATGGCATGAAATATCTGATATTCCGATTGTCAAATATATGCAACGCAATATATAGGCTATATATATATATATATATATATATATAACGCAAAGTATTGCAAGAAAAAGGCAAAATGAATGTGATCTTAAGAAAAAATTTTAGGGAAATTTTTTTTTCCGCGGGCCGTAGTTTGCCCACCCCTGATTTAAACCAAAGGTTAGCTTCTACACGACTCCCATAGTTTTGGGTCATTTGAGAATGGTGATGCTTTATTGCTATGCCTTGCTTATTTCCCAATGTAAAGTCTCCTATACACAATGCTAGTCTGTGTCTGGGGGAGGAGATCAACACAGAGCTGTGACAAAGTTTAGAGTAAGGCTGCTCCTTTTGTCCTTCACACTCGGAGGAGCTTGAAGAACTCCTCGTCTTCATGCTCCATTCACCAGCCTGACTTCCAGAGCTGGCCTCCCCTGACTGAGCCACAAACACACCGCCGCTCACCTCATTATAAGCACGCATAGTACACCTTCCACTGAGACCAAATGCCTTTTGTGTTAGATCATTCAAACATTGCGGTTGCATTATTCCAATATACAAAATATTGTTAAATGCAATTCTAATTTCATTCATTATTTAAATATAATTTTAACGACCTCGCATTTGTTAATGCGTTAGACATTTAGATATATGCACTATGTATTGTTGGTCTAAACATGCTAGACGGACGCTAGCACCTCGCACCATGATCGCTGAATTTTTTAAGATGTTCTTCAATTTTAATTTTATATTTAATTTTATGCAATTTTATATTTTAATGATAGAGATCAAACAATATAGATTTTTTTTCAGAGCACTATACAATGCCGATATCAATAATCAGAGAATGGGATAAAATGCCGATATGTGTGTGATAAGAGCGAAAAATGTTATGTTACGAAGTTTTTAACACAATACTTACTTGAAATTCACTTCAAAGATTTGATATTTGAAAACAAAATTTCTATTTACTAGACTAGATTTTGGGTCTGACAAAAGTGAATTCTAATGGCTCTGTGGACTGGCCAAGTTTCGATAATCTTAAAATGGCCAAATATCTTCTGATATATCGATCTGGCCAATGTATCGGACTTGTATATTATTATATGATGCATGTCATTTTTTTATTAATCTACAATCATTATTATTAGGGATGCACCAATATGAACATTTTGGCCGAAATGATAATTCTTTATATTTGAAAAACGATAACCAAAATATTGGCCGATTAATCTAAATAAATCAACATTTTTATATAATTTTTGAGAGCCTGATTACAAAAACAAAAGTCTCACCATTAAAAGACATGTCCCAAGCACACTATTATAATTTTATGTAGTCTATATGACAGACTTGTGCTGCACATGTTGGACTTAACTGTATTTTCCTTTTTTGAAGTGATCATATTTCAAGCAAAAGTATCATGTTAAACAGAGCGCATCTGAAGTGTCTCAGCTGAAGAAAATAATCCATTATTTATCGGCTTCAATACATCGGCCAAATTTTCTTATCGGGCCGATAACCTTTACATTAAAAATTAAAATACATCAACCGAAACCGATATGGTAGCCGATATATCGTGCATCCCTAATTATTATTAAATCATATAAACTTTACGCCCTAGTTGACAGGGGAGATTATTTTGCTTGACTGTCACGTCACGTAAATAAAAGTGACCATTGACCTTCTATTCATCTGTGGAACACAAAAGGAGATGTTTTTAAAAACGTACACGCTGTTCTCTCCCATACAATTAAAGTGGATGGTGATCATCAACTCTCAAGTTCCAAAAAAAGACCATAAAAATAGTCCATGTGTGCAATATTTATTATCCAATGTCATAGAATAGCTTTGTGTGAGGAACAGCTAAAATGTAAGTCCTTATTCACTGAAAAGTGTTTATTGTATGGCAATGTGCACACTCTGCCAAACATCTCCTTTTGTGTTTCATGGAAGAAAAACATGATGAGTGTGAGTAAATAATTTTTGGGTTAAATATTCCTTCAAGGACCAACCTCATCTTAAACTCAACAAGCATTAACCTGAATGGGGCCCATTGTAGTATATATTGCAATACTTACAAATAGTGTTGTGTGTGTGTGTGTGTGTGTGTGTGTAGGGGTACTAAAGAGCCCATACCTGGAGGGCTTTCATTTTCTGGTTGTTCTGGTTGGAGAGGGTCTGGAAGCGGGCCAGCTCTGCCTGGCTGTAGACGCTGCGGTGTTTGAAGTATTTTAGTATGGCTTTGTGCATCCTCTTCTGCAACAAAGAAAGCTGAGGAAGAAAGAAAGAAAGAGGGAGAGAGAGAAAAAGAGAGGGGGAATTGGTAAGGCAGGAGAGGAAATTAATGGCAGTGTTCAAGAAGAATGATGGAGGGGAATAGAGAAAGCAGTCAATAGCCCATTCTGCAGTACACGGGGCTGACAGGAATTTCACAGTCTCTTGCTCTCCCTGCCCACTCATGTGCACTGGGCGGAAACCAGTCACATCTGGCTGCCAGGATGGGGGGTTAATTTTCTCTAAATGCTTCAGCGGTTTTGTTCTAGCTCAGGCAAACTCGGTGACTGCAAAGCTGATGAGTAAAATATTTCGACTTCACTCACTTTAACTTTATACCAATCCCCTCCAGACATATTTTACACATACACAAAAAGTCATGAACCCCCTGCCGCAACAAGAAATTATTCTGAGTATACTGGAAAAAACATAAAAAAATGAGAGAGAGAGTGTGTTTGTGTGTGTGAGAGAGAGAGATTAGAGAAGAAAGAAAGAAAGAAAGGAAGAAAGCATGCTGCTCTCTTTATTATTTGTGCAGTTTTCCAGAAAAAAAGGGGGTTTCAATTCGGAGGGATGTCGTCCCTTGTTTCGCCCCATCTCTCCTCTCTTCCTTTAAGCTTATCATTGCTTGGCAATGTGTTCTTCGGAGCATGAAAAAACTAAAGCGAATTAGCTCAGCCTTTAACTGAACGAGTACAAAAAAATATGTCCTTTATGGAGCCGTGTCAACAAAAAAAACTGCACTATCCTATTAATGCTACAAGTAACAATAGTTACAATATGCTGTAGAAAGAAATGTGCAAAACGAAAAGACTCCAGTCAAAGTGATGCAAGATACCAAGTAACAGTGTAACATACTTGCCTCTTGTAACAACCCAACTTTCGAGACGAGATGTAGACAATTCAATTTCTGTTAGGCTTTCAGGGTTACAATAGCAAACCTGACACCAACCTTTTGTTTACAAGCATTAAACTGATTCTGGATGTTTAGTTAGGCCCATGGTTTGTACATTTAACCACTGCAAGGGGGCGCTCTAGCTCTCTCATTCAGACTAAACTGGCAAATCCAACTAAACTGGCAAAATGCCAGTACGTCATTGTATATGATAACCCGTATTCCATATATAAGTGATATGTTGATGTTGAGGACATAGTTGCAGTGCCTATAGTCAATTGATAAAAGTCCAAAACAAAGAGGTTTGTCAGCATAACCAAAGGATGCCACATAAAACCACATAAATAATTAAATGCCATCTGTCACTAGCACACTAATGCAGATATTTAGACGCGTTAAATGTGCATTGCTATACTTGTAAATAACAGAAAATAACTTATTTACATAAATACACACACACACACACATATATTTCTTCCATGAAATATTTCAAATTTTAATTTTTGGGTGAAATATTCCTAATTTATATATATATATATATATATGATATTTTATGCTGTTTCTAGCCACATAAACAGTGCTTTAAAACACCGTCTGAATCTATTTCTCATGATAAATGTGTGACAGTTTCATATGGAGCAGGCGTTTTAATCTGATAAATATACATT
This sequence comes from Abramis brama, assembly GCF_963993115.1. Classification (NCBI taxonomy): domain Eukaryota; kingdom Metazoa; phylum Chordata; class Actinopteri; order Cypriniformes; family Leuciscidae; genus Abramis; species Abramis brama. The sequence continues at coordinate 24,972,652 of NC_139986.1, read as the reverse complement.
CTATTCAGACTATTCATAATGGACCCTATACATACTTGGCATGGCATGGAAAACCTTTTAAAAAATGTTAAGCTGTCATAAGAATCCATATTTAACTGAGCGCAAGCTTGGCCTACACGTCCTTATAGAAACGTATAGAACTTTAAGAAGAGCTCGTCGTAAACCTCTAAGAGATGCGACTACATCCGCTCTGAAGGAGAGAAAGCCGCAGCAGTCTGCAAATAAACAACAAACTGTAAAAAGGCTGAATACTGAGTAAAAGAAAATCAGGCTTTGATCACGAGCGTGGAGAATCCCGTCCACAGGATTTGCCTTTTGCATGCATTTCTCACTTGATAACATTCATGTAGTTAGATGAGGAGTTGTACGAGTATTAGTCTTTTGGGGAACAAACAATGTGTCTTGCTCTTCAGTAGAGTTTTACCATCAGCAGTAGAATAACAAATCATATTAAAATGATCTACAGCTAAAAAAAAGAAGCTATATACTTAAAGTGACAGATTATGTGTAGATCAGTATAACTAGTAATAATCTCTAGCAACAACAATGGTCCCATAACAATAACAATCCGTGGACTAATGTCATGTATGAGAGACACAAAGCTTTTAAGCTGAAGTGTGCCATTTTTCTTTTTGTTTAAATACCTTCTCCTATCATAGCTTAATATGTGAAGATATCAAGTAAGACATTTGTAGGTTAATTATCACACAATGTATAATTACTAGTGCTATTGAAACATTGCCCTTGGTGGTTTAGTTTATGAACAAATGAGTGTTTCGAACAAGCCTAACGAATTAAATTAAATATTAAATTAATGAATCATTCCAACGAACAAAACTCAGTTCACTGATATTTGATTTGAGTCTGAACGAGACAAGAACTGAATGAGCTGAACGAACAAGGCATCTCATTCATGAACAAACTCATTCTTGATGTAAAATGACGCAAAGAGGTAACTCAAATGTTAAGCTTTCTATATTAGATAAAATCCAAAAACAATATTTTGCATTATCATCATTTGTGGGGAAAATGCTAAAACACTCTTTCTAGAGACTCTTAAGGCCCCGATATTCTTGAAGCGAAATCATTTCGACCAAAATCAGGCCAAAATTAACTTTGTTTGGAGTTCGTTTTGGGAGTTCGCAACAACTTGCCAAAGCAAACTTTCTGGAAAAATCACCGGCTGCTTAAACGAAAAAGAACTTCGCCATGAGTATATCAGGGCCTTTAGTAGATTTCCCAAAAGCTTTCTAAATATGTTTTGGTCATGGGCAACTAACGAATCTTGTTTTGGTTACACTTTATTTTATAGTACATGTATTACAGTGTACTTACCCATGAAAGGTTAGGTTTAAAGGGGAAATATGCAGTTTTTTTTAGCTTAATTTACCTTAACTGAACAGCTTCAGAGTCATTGGAATAGTTATATGACTTTTTTCGGGTTGAACGGTGGCCATCTCGCTTCTCCTATAGCGCATGTGAGCGGAAAAACCACCCTTGCAACTTTGGGCCGGCGGTTAAGGTTAGGTTTAGGGGTAGGTTCAGGGTTAGCAGCACCTAGTTATAACCCAGTTTTTGTTATTGCTATAATAAGTACATGCTCATACATACATGCGGAACAGGACTGTAAAATAGAGTGCTACAATTGTTTTTTAACGAATCCTATCACTGAATGATTCATAACAAAAGACATCTACTTTGACGCCAACTACAGTATAATGATGTAACCTACAGAAAGAGCGACTGAACAAATCAGTAAATAAACAAATCTTTCTGGTGAACGTGTCAGGTACAGACATAAATCAAAAACTGCCACCATTAGGAACGAATGCAATGATTGGATGAATATTTTATGGTCCTACTCTTTCCACGGATGATATATATACATAATATAAATACATTTAGACCACTTAACTTAGTGATTGCTATCAGGATGTGAAGAGACTGTCAACCAGCATAACAAAACAAAAAATCTGGAACAAATCACCTACCCTTCCTTTAACTGCTCTGTTTGAGCATCCTGACCAAACTACCTGTTTGTTCAACCAATGGCAGATGAGGGGAGCTTTGAGGAAACCTGTCTGAATACAGTAATTATTTTTGCATTTCCTTAATGTGAAACTCTAGCATAGAAATGGCACACTTCAGCTTTAACCTCTCACTGAAAGCATCTTTACATTGACAAGTGTTTGTTGTTATATACCAATGTACACAGCCATTCCCGTGTTTGGGAATGACAAATGCACTGCACTCTATAGATACACACTGCACTTACACAATACAGCTTTGATGAATACCAGCAACATCCTTTAGTGATGGGCGTACGTGTCATATTATCATTTTCCCAAACGTTCCCGAGATGCTGGTTCTTGAGAGCGTTTGCATCTGCCACGCGCCTGTTTCCTCTCACTGCCATGTGAGATGGAATAAACACACATGCACGCCAGAGCAACGCTGTCGTGAAGCTTATCTCATCGTGATTAGATTACTGCAGTGGCCTCCTAGCTGACTGCCCAACTAAAACCAACCACCTATGACAGGCTGTGTGGAGCACGCCTGCGCACGCTAGTCCTCTCTCTCATCACTATTTTGCATGCCTGCTGTCTATCTCTGATGACAAAGATAGACAACCACATCATTCACACATGCAGAAAATAGCCTTGATGTATACATGCATATGGAAGAAGTCAGAGAAAGAAATGTGTTACCTGCTTGTGATCTTGGACGTAGGCCTCTGCTCTGTTTCTTCTTTCAAAAACACAAACAGCTTCTTGTCTGGCTGTCATCAGAGCTCTCTGCAGTTCTCGGTACTCTTGCGCTAACTTCAGATTGTCTTGTAGCAGTTTCTGTAGATGAACCTGGAACAGATTTGCACAGGATGTTCTCCATCAGCTTCTGAGAGACTCTAACATGTTATAATGAAAGGACAGCATGGAAAAACTGGGACAAATAGTTCACTAAAAAATGAAAAATCATTTGTCATCCCAAACGTGTATGGCTTTCAAAGAGATTTTGAAGATGCACTTTTCCATGCAATTACAATGAATGGACTGAAGCTTCATTAAAGGATCCAAAAGCTGATTATATGACTTATGCACTATTTCAAGTGTACTGAAGCCATAGCTTTTTGTGTGAGAAACAGACTGAAATTTAAGTTATTCGCTGATAATCTTGCCCTCCAGTGGACTGTTAACCTCTGTGACTGGATCATTGAGTCAGTGAGTTGAACTCGAGAACCGGATTAGTCTGATTCATGAACAAATCATTCAGTTTTGTGAACTGGATCAACTGATTCATTAAAAAACAGCTGATTCAAAAGAATGATTAGTCCACAACTAGACATTGCAACTTCTATCACAAAACTCATATGAATATACCATGGACAGTTACATTTTGTTTGGTTTCTCACACAATTTTGTCGCATGGACCACTTTTCACTGTAAAAAAAAAGATTTTTCAAAGTTGTAAATACAACAAATAATATTGGAGTACGTTTTAAAAGACAACATTCATTCTACTTAAATTTTTCACTTTTAATTCAATGTGTTACTTGATGTTTCTTTATAATTGATTGTGAAATTTACAAGAAATGTTTTCTACGCTATATTTTTAGTGTACATTTATGGTGCTTGTGTGCCTTTTTGCAACTGTATGTGCATCTTGTGTCTACAGCATTTTCATATTTGTTTGCATTTCGTTTGTTTTACACCCAAATAGTGAAACCAAACCTATTCGAATACAGTAACTCGAGTAATCATCCAGCACTTGAGGAAGTATGTAAACAAATTACAATAAATAACGGTCTGATTTGCTTGTCTCCACAACCCTGTGTCAGCATCGTATACGTGAAGAAAGGAGAGAGAGAGAGCTATGGGAAGAAAGATGAAGAGAGAAAGAGAAGAACATTTTCTGCTCTACCTGGGAATAAGGAATAATGAAGTGTGGCTGGGCAGTAAAACGACCCAGCGCTAAACTGATGAGTTTAACCCAGCACAGAGAGTGGCAGTAAACATGACAAATGCCGGCTATTGATTTAAAGCTTAATTACTGCATGCAGTGCTGACAAAACCCGTCTGATGCACCTCTGAAATGTAAATGGGACAAATTACACTTCATTGGCCATAAGAAACTGATGGTGTCTGCACTTTGCATCCTACAGCTTTTCTACTCACTGAGCGTCTGACTTCATCAAGTAAACAAGCTACATGAGAATATGATGAGGGGAAAGAAAAAAAAAACCCTAATTCAGCTTGTGAGGAAGTCACAGTGGAGTGTGTCCATAAGTGTAAGTTACATTTACCGCATCTCAACTCATCGTGCAAGGAAATGCACAACTGTTTAAATGGTTACCACTGTCAAGGTTATAATCCGTGCTGCAAGTCAACACAAAAAAACGGATTTACTTGCTTTATTCATTTCTTGTCTTATTTAGCTCAATTAATTGGTGCTAGTTTTTCCGTAGAAAATAATCTCTGTGTAAAAAAAGATCACCATGGAAGTAAAATGGGTTGTAAACTCATTTGTAAATGTAAATTTGACATTGACCTTAATGGAGCCAGCAATGGCAAGGTCATGGCATTGATTCCCAAGGGAACACACATGCGGATGAATCTGTTGCTTCGGATAAAAGCATCTGCCAAGCGCATTTTAAAATGAAAATTGGTTTTATTGAAATTATAATTGTTAGTAAAAAGAGCAACAATTGTTGGAGCCATGGCTTTGTTGGTGATGCAATGTAAAATGCCAAATGGTCAATAAAAAAAAAAAAAAAAAAATTATATATATGTATATATATTAGTGCTGTCAAATCGATTAATCATGATTAATCGCATCTAACATAAGTTTGTTTATATAATATATATATATATATATATATATATATATATGTGTGTGTGTATATGTGTGTATATATGTATATGTATATACACACACACACACACATATATATATATTTACACACATATTATAAACAAACTTTTATGTTAGATGATTTGACAGCACTAATACACACACACACACACACACACATATATATATACTGTATATATATATATCATAAAAGTCGCAATCACAAAAAAAAGTCGTAACTGTTAGATCTGAAATTGCAAACTAAGCTTTATAAAGACTTAAAGCCACTTTGTTTATTTAAAAATCACAATTAGGGTTTAATTTTTCATACTTGCTTCCATAGAGTTATGCTTTCAACAAGGAAAAATTATGTAGAACAAAATCATGATGATGGAAAAATCATGAAAAGAAAAATCTGTGTACACAAAAAAAAAGAAAAAAAAGAAGCCTCTTCCTAATAAGAGTGTCCCTCTCATCTTAAACACATGACGCTGTGGTCGTCATCCAGTGCTGTGCGTCACTATCCATATTTCCTGTCTTCATTAACATCTCATGACTGTGACGTCTCAACAATGCGCCTCAGGTCAGCCAATTCTGACACAGCCTCTCATTGTTCGAAGTGTTAAAAGTCAAAATGTGTCTGTTGGGCGATGAATCTTTGTGCCGCTTTATTGTTTCCTGTGAGAAGTCTAAAGAGACTCTCTGCTCTGCTGCCCTGCAGCAAGTTAATGGCAGACTGGCTCTATGAGGGAGGACTTTTAATTCGGCTCCTGTCTCGCACCAACAACTTGTTTGGAGTTTGCTGCTTCTGCGCGCATGGCGGATTAAGCCCCATTGCCTTTTCTTGTTTTGAACTAATGCATTCTTGATCACCGTTTAATGAAACTATATACCACATGGCGATTTCACATTAGATAAGCCATGTGAGACTTTCATCAGACGCCGGGCTCTGACTGAGGCCATAATCCCGAAACTCAACTCCCCCAATAAATAGCTTTTTTCCTCCGAAAATGAAGTGATAATACGTGGGTTTCATGCAAAACATAACATATTATCTCTGACAAAAAATTATAAGAGCTTTCATCAAATTAGTAGAGGGAATGTTAGTAGAGGTGTGTTATTGAGTGTCGGATATTCCAGAGCAAAGGTGCATTAGGATAGTTATTACACACACGCTAAACAAATCACCCTACATCAGGTTAAAGACACTGAGATGGCTCTTTAAATTGTGATTATCACAGAAACAGACAATATCAACGTATTGTCAGCCTTTTTCGTGTGTACAACTTGTGATGTAAAAATCTTTAAGAATCCTCTGAAACTGCGGAAACCTTTGTGAGGGTTGGTCACAAGCGATCAAGTTTAATACTTGGACACAATCCCATAGGGGTGCATTTGAAAGGCATTTTAATTGCAAAATGTATTTATAAATGAAATCCAGTTGGGACTAGTGAAAGTAAATTCATTTGCACTCTTTATATGGACAAATCTAATTATATTTAAAGCTAAAATAGCATAAAATACAAGTGAAACACCATAAATGTTTCTGTGTAACATTACCATTATGATCAGTCTAATCTCACAAAACAGAATGAAACCATTATAATGTCAAAATAAATGTTATTTATTTAAAAAAGAAAACATAAAAATTAACCTGATGAATAGCATGAATTCAATAGTCTCTGAACCTCAAAGGACTTGTAAACATTTGTCTCTAAAGTTGTTCATACATAAAAAAGTTAGCATTTTTGAAGCTATTAATACACTAATATTGTAAGTTTTTCTAAACTTATGAAAATGTTTGTGTACCAGCTAACAGTAGATAATAATGGACAAAAGGGTTTTCTGTTACATATGTTTTGTTCTCAATGTCTTCGTTAATATTTGGAATTTATCATTTGGCATCACGAGGTATTCCATAAAAATTTACACAGTGCATCTTCATACAAAGGAAATCTAAATATTTATAAAGGTAATTTCTGCTTGAATGGTGATTGGAGCACATCAAATCCCCTAACCAATCAAATGCACTCATGCTCGTTCAGCTTCAGATGATCTGTTGTCTGATATGTAAAGAAAACATTTGTTAACCTGGATTATACCAAGTATTTAAATAGAAAAGCTGTTCTAGGCCTTACAGGAAGCCCTGACAAAATAATCTTGACATAAATGTAAATATGACAGAAAGGGTTCTTAACCTCTGTGTCCTTCATGACAGCCTGGCGTTGAGCGAACAGCGCTGAGTGAATCTGTGCGTGTTGAGACGTCCTCTGTTCACAGGACGCTATATCCCTTTTCACGTTACCCATCACTACTGTGGCTGTCCCATGTTTGAATGCCAAAGTGTTTGACAAACACCTGAAACAAACAACAAATACATTCTAATATATAGAAATTTGTGTATATATATGAAGAGTTCAGATGCAAAAGCCTCTAAGTGCCATCTGAAATTTTCTTCTAGAATGATCATTTTTATGAAGGTTGTATATTTAAGTTCAGTAATTTCACTTAAATGGCAATGAAAATTACCTATTAATTGTCATTTAAGTGAAATTACTGAACTGAAAAATATACAAGATCTTATATGAGAGCTTTTGCATCTGAACTCTTCATACACACACACACACACACACACATAACAATATATCTGTATTTCTTACTGTAGCTCCTCTATAGCGTCTTGCATAGTGCTGATGGTTTGCTCCATCATGTCTAATTCTTGATTTAACTCCTTAGACTTCGGGTCGAGCTCCTTGATCCGATTTGAAATCTCCTCATACCTCAATAAGACCACACTAAGTTTTTCCTAACAGCAAATAAATAAACATACCATCATTAAATGAGTAAATATGGAATTAAGTAAGAGTTTAAGTAAGCCTGTAAAGTACAAATCTTCAATATCGTTGGACATGGGTGTCAAATATCTCATACTGTAATATAAATCAAGTGTAATTTTATTTTCACCTTCACAGAATTCAAAAATTCCTGCTGGTGTTTCTTTTTTCCTTCGAAATCATCAGAGAGGCTTCTGTGTGCAGTTTGTAGGTCATTCAGTTTTGCTTTTAACTTTTCAGTTGTCTGAGAAAATAATAAAATAATTCATATATAAAGAGAAAATACATCCTTATGCAACTGGAAACTTTGTTCAATAACTTCACTGGATCTTTAAGTCAACATGAATCAATATTGACCCTACTAACTTTCTCAGTAAATTTCCACTTACTTTACAATTGGCCAAAATGTGAAATTTAAACTTGAAATAAGCAAATACTTGAAAGATAATCCAGTGACATTTCTTCTATGCTGATCAGATTTACCTCAGACTTCTCTTTATAAGTCTGTCTCAGTTGCTCCACCTCTGTCTCTAGCTGAGAGGTTGTAGATAAAGCACCTTCATACTTTTTCTGCAGTTCCTCTTTCACTCTCTCACAGTCTGTTTGTTCACGATTATATTCAGCTGTCTCTACGTCCATATTACCCTGAACGTAAAACGTCATCAATTACAATATATCTATACCAAGCATTAACAGATACATAAACAGTACACACAAACTAGTGCAATCCTGATATTGCTTCATGAATTATTCATTTATTTAATAATTTTTTAAAAGATTATTAAAAGAGTATTATTGTATTCATCAGGCAAGTCAGGTTTTACCTTGAGAATATCTATTGTGGTCATTTCAGTCATTACCAGGGTCTTCATTTTGTCTACCTGTTGCTGCTCCCCAAAAATAAAAACATCAAACATCAGCTAATTTTAAAGCAAAGAACAAGACAAAAACAAAATCCAAAGACAGCTCAAACGTGACTACTATACTATAATTCTCTATAAACACAAAAGGATAAAAGCAGCAGCCGATGAAAGACTTTCAGTGAATAATAATTTATATTTAGGTCTGTTGTTCACATAAAGCTATCGTATGACTTCAGAAGACTTGGAATATAGAGCATGTAAAAGTACTTTCATGGTGTTTTATCTTTTTTGAAGCTTGACAAATGCCAAATTTGCACCGGAGAGGTGGCACAAAAGCACTTCTGAAGTGGCATTTACTGTAGGTGTCTTTACACAGACTGTTTAATGCTGCTTACAGTAGAGGTGGCACAAATGCATTTACACCGCAATTACTGAGCAAATATTGTGTACTTTGATACTAGGGGGTTCGGTGGGTCAGAGCAGGCATAATTTAGTCTGGCTAAAGTTGGGACTGCCTAAAAAGGCATCTACTTTTTCAATGGGAAAAAATAACAGCATGCAGGTGTGGAAGGTTGTGATGACAGAATTTGTATTTTTGGATCCGGACTCTCTCTGAGAACGCCGTTTGCTCATGAACTCATCTTTAGATCTGCATGCGGCATGTGTCCTCTTACCCTGTTCCTCAACTCCTCCAGAAAGGTTTGGTGCTCCAGCTGGTCCAGCTTGGCTTTGGTGTCTGAATGTTCGGCGGACACTCTGTCGAACTCGTCTTTGTGTGGTTTCCACTGCTTCTCACTCACACTGATCTTGACCAGGATGTGCTCGTGATCCATCAGTAACTGTTTCACTGCCTGTTTGCTGGAACAACATCATAAAATATAGTCTGTCCCATGAGATCCACACCACGATGTACAGTACAGCCTGCTCACAAAAAATGCTTGCACAGCATTCAGCAAATTTCACAGCCATGAATATGTGACATCCAACTGATTAAACAAGATTAATTACTGGAATAGTTACAATATGACACAATACTTAAATTCTAGAACTGAGTTTAGTTCATAATGCATTGTATTAACAACAAGCAGCAATATCAGTGGAACAATAAGATATCTTCAGCATCTTTTTTCATGAAACAAGCCAACTACATCATTCAAATAAGAAAAGCATCAAGCTTTCATTTTGTTAAAAAGCTTCTAAAGATCGAATATTTACTATCATTTATATCAAAAATTAATAATAAGAAAATGCAACTGCACAACTTTACAATGCTGAAAATTTTGCTATATATATATTGCATTGGGCCTATACAGCTCAGGGTAATATCCATAAATTTCAATGTTTGATTATCTACCTTATATTTAACGTAAAAGAGCAGGTGCGGTCATTTGGAACTTGAATATGCAAGGTTTCCGGGTGTCATCCATTATTTAGTTATTTTAGCTGTGCAAAAACAGTCTGCTATGCAACTTGATATAGCAAACTGGTATTTGTAATCAAAAACACACTGGTTTGTAGCGCAAAATCTTCCTAGTTATTTATGTATAGCGGCTAATGAAGTCTTGCACATTCACAGAAAATAGCTTACTTCCGTATTGCAAAATAAGGTTGATAATGTATCTTTTGAAAGCTTAATCATTTTGGTACTGCGTTGGGTTGGCGCTTGATGTCCAATGTAAAGTCCTGATCCTGATGCAAAACCAGTTAAGAATCATTGTGTTAGTTCATGCTGTTGTGCTGCTTCACAGCATTTTCATTTTTAGAAGCAATGCCACACACACCTACACATTTTTAATGAAGTGGAATTAGAGTTGTTGCATGATTTCATGACATGATCTGCGGAACACAGATTCTGTTGATAATTAAAGAATCCAACACACACAACAGACCAATGAACCACAAGACATTTCCAGCACATTTCTCACAGTGTTGTCATTCGAGTCTCCAACATGGAATGTAATGTTGATCCATAAGTTCAAGTTGGGAAGAATTACTATCCAGATATAGTTTCTCATGATGTGTTAGAGTTTCAGCTAAACGGCAACACATGAGCAAAACTGTTGGCTTGTGTGTGCAAACATATGGCCTTCATAGATCTTATGGAGGCAACGTCATTTGTCGTTGCCGCACCATGGACAGTTTAGGGGAAGTAACAACAACGGATTGTTTTTCATTTGGATCGATTTCAGTTATTGCAGGTCAATGAAAAATCTTGTTGTTGACCAATAAAATTAGGTTATTGTGCTTGACTTTTCTGTGTGTGTGAACTGAGTATAATACTGTTTATTGCAGTTTACTAGCTTTTTATAATTCTACATAACTGTGCTATTAAATATCAATTTTACAATAAAATATTGTATTCTGAATTTTACTAAGAAATAAATGCAGGCTTTGCCATTTTCTGTCATAACACAACAAATTACTGCAAAACACTGCAGACACAGCTAATTATTAGTGACAATTACTTGTATCCAAGAATATCATTTTAATTCAAAACAAAATATTATCTGTAGTTTATGGGACAAACCTTTGGTTGGTCTTTCTCTTGAAGTCTTCCATTTCCAAGGTTTGCTCTTTGTTTTTGTCTCGCAGGGTTGATAAGTCATGTTGCTTTTGGCTTGAGATTGCATTCAATTCAGACACCTTTTCATCACCTTCAAGTTTCTGATAAACACAGTAATGCCCATTATTTTTTAGAGTTTTAGTTTAAAGGCAACCACACAGAAGATCATAGATCACATATTATATATAACTGCTTTCTAGCACACACACACACACACACACACACACACACACACACACACACACACACACACACACACACACACACACACACACACACACCGACTGCTAGAAAGGGCCACTGATTGTTCTAGCACATAAGCATAAACTTATTTTCAATTCATTTCATATTTCAAATCTATAACAGTCATGTGTCAAACATTCATGAAAACTCAAAAGAAAAATCGCATAGCACCACCTATGGTCAAACTAAGTTTCCTGGAAAGTTTCTAAACTTTTCAAACTCAGTTTTGGCAGAACACCATCAAAAATGCAGGAAATACAAATTAAAAAGGAATGAGCAAACTGCGAAAGAAACAACTGAGCGCTCTGCGGCTCATTCACTCAAGCGTAGTGTAATTGTGAAATCAGGGCTTAGACAAAATGGAGGCTCTAAGAGAACAAACACGGCAGATCGGTGCAAGGAATCGTGGGCCTTTCCTGCCCTCCAGAGGACGTGAGGGTTGACATCTCCAACACGGCACATCATTTCACCTCTGATATATATCATCTAAAATAACAAGCTGTGTCTCGAACAGGCTGTTATACTTACAGATGTTTGCATTTGGTTTTGAAGCTGCATTACTTCCTTATTCTTTATCATCAATATCTCTTCTTTTTCATCGATTTCTGCTTTTAATGTTCTGACCTGGAAAAAGGGTGTGAAATATATAAGTGTAATATTTGGAATCCAAAAATGAACAAAAGCTCTTTCAGTGAACTAATTTTAAATAAAGCATAAAAAAAAAATATTGCAGTCAACATAAGCTTATGATTCTTATGATGAAACAATGTCTTCATAATATTTTAATTCAAATATCCTGTGAGCAAAGGTGTCAGGTGAACGTATTGTAAATTAATACTGACTTCATCACTGACGTCTGTTTCCTTCCTCTCAAACTGGTGCGTCTCTTTCACCAAGGCTTTGATTTGGCCGTCTCTCAATGTTAGTTTTTCTACCGACTCTTTAATTTTTCTGTGAAACACCTCACACTGTGACTGCAGCTGGCGTAACTCACTCCTGTAAGCAGAGAAAGAGAAATGGTGTCATTCCCCTGCAATCAACTTTACACGTCAATATACTTCACACTGCAGATGGAGGGCCGCAGCTACTCTATAAATGACACCAATTGTTCAATTGTTTTATCGGTATTTCATAAAGGTTTTAACTAAAGGAAATTGCATCAGCAAGTTATCACTTCGTTATTTGCATAATGTCAGTATGTTTTTACAAGCAGAGGCTGGTTATACAAGTGTAGAGGACTAATCCTAAAATCTATCAATCTAATGTAAAAATATCTGATATAAAAATCCACATGGCTGATTCTAGCAACATCTGGCGGTTTTCCATGTGAAACATTTACAGAAATGAAACAATTCAAGGTGTCCGTTCATAAATGTGGGACGAAAGTATGGCATGAAATGTCTGGTTCAGCCTTTAATGAAGATAACATAAATTAGAATGTGTTAAATGTGATTTACAAAGTGTCTTACATTAGTAGAATATGTTATAAAATGGTTGATTTTGCATAACATATTTTTGATATTGATATTATAACCTGCCTACAAAGTGATGGATTGGAATTAAATTCTGAAGATGGAGAGAACAGCATTTTAGTGACACCTTCTGTCTGGACTGATATAACACGCGTTTACTGAAATAAAATACAGGCCTGATGTCAGTGTATAAATGACGAAAATCGACTCACTGTTTGTCACTTAGATGATTTCGCATCGTTTCAATTTCTTTGTTCATTTCTTCATTCTCAAAGTCTGCTTTGAATTCCTCCTCTTTAAGCTCCAGCTGAAGACTCTTTAGCTTGTGGGAGATGTTTGAAAAAGACTCAGTGGCCTAGAGAAACATGTTTATGAAAAAATTTAACAGTCAGACAATGTTTATCATGGCAACATGGCGTGGTCTGTAATAAAAGATCTTTCATACTTCATAACAGATCTCGTTTCCAGAAGTAAAAATCTCCCAAAACAGCCCATGAGCTCAGAGGTTGTTTGGTGGTTTTAAAAGCTTCTGTAGAAGTCAGTGTTATTTCAACTTAAAATTATACATTTCCTGTGAAGTCTTGGGAAACGATCCACCAATCAGTCAAGTCGTGGTTACCATGGAAATGGGCATTACAAATAATGTGATCGGTAAACACTCTTGAAAAACTTTTAAATTTTTACAATTTCTAAAACTATTAAAAATCATAAAAATGTTAAGTTAAATGAAATAAGGCTGAAATAAAATAAAATATAAATATTAGATAAACTTAAACATAGAAAATGAAATACAAAAAACTAAATACATATTTAAAAAAGAACAGAAATGATTAAAAATCTAATAAAAATGACAAAAACAAGACAAAATTACTAAAACTTAAAATGAAAATACAATGAAAATGTATATATATATATATATACACACACACATATATTCACACATATATTTTTTCAATAAAGAGTGCTAAGAATTTAGATGTAAAGTGCATTTCGAAATTGGAAAATTTATTATATGGTGTTCTTTTATGTGTAAATTAACTATCCACATTTTTATTTTAGTATTATTTATTTACCATTTCATACAAATCTATTTATTTATTTATTTTCAAAATAATATTAATATTTTGACATTTTATTCATATATATACACACACACACACACACACATATATATATATACACACACACACACACACATATGTGAAACATATATATATATATATATATATACTCACACACAAATTTATTTATTTTCAAAATAATATTAATATTTTGAAATTTTATATATATATATATATATATATATATATATATATATATATATATATAAATACAATTTCAAAATATTAATATTATTTTGAAAATAAATAAATAAATTTGTATGAATTTGTAAATAAATAATACTAAAATAAAAATGTGGATAGTTAATTTACACATAAAAGAACACCATATAAGAAAGTTTCCAATTTCGAAATGCACTTTACTTCTAAATTCTTAGCACTCTTTATTGAAAAATTCTAAGAAATACAAAGAAAATAAACGAGAAAAAAACCTGCACTGAAAAAGTGAGTGGTCACTGTTGCGCTCCTCTAGTACTGTACGTTTCAGACTCTTTCAGTTCTTCGACATCCCTTCTTTGGTTGTCTCATTGATTTCAGGTCTTCCAAACAAGCCAACAAACAGGCAGCGCAGTAAACACACCTCACTTTGTGCTGTTCGGATCTGCTTGATGATTTCAGTCTCCAGCTGGAGTCTCTCGTTCACGAGCGGGCCGTGTTTCCTCATGAAATCGATATCCTCCTTCAGACGTCGGTTCAGCACCTCTGTGTTGGTCAGCCTGTCTCTCACCAGCGGCAACTGATCTCTCCTCATCTTCAGTTGCCACGTCAGCTCAGCGATGTCTGTGCTGCAGGCTTCACGCTCTGACGGTGCAAATATAAGACAGACGAATGCGAAAAGTCAGGAATGGGGCAGAAAAGACATTATTTTGGAGAATAAACTCTTTAAAATACCCTATAGCATAAAGTTTTGTGACTTTTAGTCCATCTCTGTTAGCTTGAGGTCATCTATATGCTTGTTTACTGTTAAACAGTGTTGGGAGTTACGCAGTAATACGAGTTACGTAATCAGATTACTTTTTCAAGGAACTAGTAAAGTAACGTATTACTTTTAAATTTGCAACAAAATCTCTTTTTTAGAGTCACTTTTTAAAATAAGTAACACAAGTTACTTTGTTTTCCCATTTATTGACTGACACCTGCACTAATATGCGGAGACGTCGTGTGCGCTGTGTAAACGTGATGTTATTGTAGTTCTAAACTAAATGTGAGCAGGCATTTATTTACTCACTTGCACAAAAACACATTCAGTGTTCCTCAAAATGAATCAAAACAGTGAAATGCAAACTCAGAATACTACGCAGACCAGCAATTATTAAATGTTAAATAATGCAAATATACTTTATGTATTTAATCTATCTAATCTTATTAAAAAACAAACAAGCAAGCCCAGCCCAGGTGAGAAAACGTAACGCAAAAGTAGCATAACACATTACTTTCCATTAAAAGTAAGTAAAAGTAACGCAATTAGTTACTTTTTAAGTGAGTAACGCAACAAATTGACAAAGTAACTTTTTTTTTAATCATATACACACATTTAAAATGTACAGTCTTGCTCTTCCTGAAAAATGGACCAAAATGTGTATGACCCTTGTTCATTAAAATGCTATATTAAATATGAATATAAATAAATATAATCTCCTCCCTCTAAAAATAAAGCCTAATGGCTATTTAAAAAGCAAAAACAAAGGAAGGATTGTACTTTTTAATATTTTGAATTAGTTTTAGTTTTACATTTTGTTTTGATTTTAGTTGTAATAATTTCATTGTGAGTGTTTAGACATTATTAGTTTTTATTTCACTTTTAGTTTTAGTCATTTCAGTACTTCATCTTAAACTAAACAAAAATGTGAAATTGTGACTTTGTAACTAACTGAACAAAAAATCGATTCTATTTTAGTTCTATTAATTTTTTAATGAATGTAAATGATTTTAGTATTTATTGTTTTAGTTAATGCTAAAAACACTGCAACCAAGGAAATAATAGGGTTAATCATGTTTTAAAGGGGTTTTATGACCTTATGAAAAACTGTTTCAACAACTATTGCGTGTCATGGTCAACATCCAGTCTGACCTTTCTGCATTGCAATGGGAAGCTCATTCTGCTTCCAGACACAGAGACTCTCCAGTTTCTCCAAAAGTTTCTTTGCTTTCTCTTTTTCTTCCTGTAGAGCCTTCTCTGCATCTCTCCGATCCAACTCAAGACGCTCGATCAAACTCATCACCTCCATCAGGACATCCTCACTATCTATTTACAATTACCAAATTATTACCACAATATTCAAAAACTCAAGTGTTAGCAAGTAACAAAGACATAACAAGTCCTAATATGTGCTTGTCCATACTGTTGTCATGTGATACGGGATGAGGCATGCTACTACTTAGTGGCAGACGTTTGTTCATGTCAAGTCACATTTATTTATTTAGCGCTTTATACTGTACAATATAGACTGATTCAAAGCAGCTTCACATTAATAAAACAGGAAGATAACAGTGTTAATGCTGTAAAATTCATCAATTATGAAACAAATTCAATTCAGCTACAAGCAGCTCGGCAGAAAACAAGTGTCCTTATTCTACTCGACTCAGTTCAATGTTGATTCAATTTAGTTCAATAACAGTGTCAATGTTGCAAAGTTAGTGTCATTATCCAGCTCAATATTTTTCATTTTTTGATAATATTAATTGTCTTTTAAAATCCAAAAAAGCAAAATATTAAAATGGAAGAATGTCATTACCTTGTACACAAAGCCCCATGCCTTCAATATGCAGCTTTGTGCTTCCTATCGCATTTTTGCTTTCAGAAGAAACACATCTAAAAAAACACAAAGGAAAAATACACTATTTAATCAAAAAAGTTTTAATAGTAATAAATTAGCCTAAACTATGAACAGGATTAAAATTATTTTCTGATGATATGTCAGTCCACATACTGTATAATGGGTATAAACCATAAAGACTGCTGACCATAAGTGCTATCTTACTGGAAAAATTGTTAAAATTGATGTATGTGATGTGGAAAATCTATAATGCTTTATGGCTCACTTCCAAATGATGCTGTGGCTGTTTTCATGTGCAGTGTCATGCTGAGCATTATCACCCTAGAAGACAAGAGACATTCATTATTCAGTCATTATGTAATATGAGAGCAGAGAAAATAACGTGATTCAATCCATATAACTGTGAGCTCAATCTGGGTTTGATCTGTGTGGCATTGGTTTTGATCTAGGAGTTGCATTATTGTGTTTGGGTCTTATATAATGATGCCCTATATTAAATAATAAAGTCCATCATCGGGTTATGTTTGATTTTACCTGCTGGCCCCATTTTTCCAGTTTGGTCTGCAGTTCCTGAATGTGACAAACTGCTTTGTTCACACATGGTGTTGGAGTGTTAACCAGAGCACAGCTGCGACGCCTACTGGAGCAAACCGTCTGCAGCTTTCCCTGCTCTGAAACACAGACTCACTTTGATCAGAGATCGAGAAGATCTCGCATTGCACCATATACACTGAAACCTTAAAGTTGGGATGAAACGGAAATTGTGATATGTGACCCTGGACCACAAAACCAGTCACATGGGTCAATTTTCTGAAATTGAGATCTATACATCATCTGAAAGCTGAATAAATAAGCTTTCAATTGATGTATGGTTTGTTAGGATAGGACAATATTTGGCCGAGATAAAACTATTTGAATATCTGGAATCTGAGGGTGCAAAAAATCAAAACATTGCGAAAATTGTTTTTAAAGTTGTCCATTTATGTCGCGATTGTGCTGGATTCACTCACAAAAATAAATGTTTTATATATTTATGCTAGGAAATGTACAAAATATCTTTATGGAGCATGATCTTAATATCAAAGATTTTTGGCATAAAAGAAAAATCGATAATTTTGACCCATACAATGTATTGTTGGCTATTGCCACAAATTTACCCGTGCGACGTGACTGATTTTGTGATCCAGGGTCACATATAGTCTTTTCTTTCCTATTGTGACGTATCCCTCTTCCTGAAATTATTTTTTCCATGGGGAATTGATTGGATGGTTGTGGTTTGCTATTGGTCGACTTCATGTGAGTGACAGGTTGCCCCGCCCTCTCGCCAATAAACGCATCATCAGAGAAGAGATGTTGTTGCAAGAAGGAGGGGAAGTTATTTTGATCAAAGTTTATAAGGGCACATGAATAAATAAATAAAAAAGATTATGATGTGCAGATTGTGAACTGATAAATCATTTATAATAAATACTCCAATATTCCAAAAAAAGCAAGAATTGTCAATTTTGATTTCATGATAACTTTAAGGTCAATATGAAATGGCATGCACAACCTATTTTATGTCCATAATCTGATGCATTTTTGAGTGAAACAGCATATATTCAATAAAGGATGGCCTTTTTATCCACCTGGAGACTGATGAAAAACTACAAAAACGATTTGTTTTTCATTTAGAATAATGCAGATGGAAGAATTGTTCAAAATTAGGGGGTTAGGGTTAGTTCACCCACATTTTTTTATTATCCCATAATTTACTCACCCTCAAGCCGTTCTAGGTATATATGACTTTCTTCTTTCAGTCGAACACAGTCATGGCCCTCCAAGCTTTATAATGGGAGTGAATGGTACCTGAGATTTTGAATCCCTAAAAAAGCACATCCATCCATCATAAAAGTAATCCAAATGGCTCCAGGGGGTTAATAAAGGCCTTCTGAAGTGAAGCCATGCGTTTTTGTAAGAAAAATATCCATATTTTTAACTTTATAAACTATAATCACTGGCTTCAGGTCACGGTTGTACGTGAGTCTAGCTCTGGGGGAAGAGTGACCTCTGACCCGACACATTATGTATTGATAAACACGGAAGCGCAGAGGATAGAGTACATAGTGATCCAGTGATCATAGTTTATAAAGTTAAAAATATGAATATTTTTCTTACAAAAACGCATCGCTTCGCTTCAGAAGGCCTTTATTAACCCCCTGGAGTCGTATGGATTACTTTTATGATGGATGGATGTGCTTTTGGGGTTTCAAAAACCAAGGTGCCATTTACTACCATTATAAAGCTTGGAAGAGCCAGGTTATTTATGAATATAACTCTGATTGTGTTTGTCTTAAGTCATATACACCTAGGATGGCTTGAGGATGAGTACATTATGGGATCATTTTTATTTTTGGATGAATTGACCCTTTAAGACAGTAAATAGGGACATTTAGATTTAATGTTGTCTTGGCTTGTTGGGGGAAAAATGGAAATACAACTTTTTGGAGCACATTGTAACTAATTTTACAGTATCCTCCATGTATATGTGCTTCTTTTTGTGGCTAATCGTATATTGCTAGATCATAATCACAACAGTTTGGGAATGTATATTATGATCCTCCTGGTTCCTCTATACTCCATGCTAAGCAAATAACATTGATAAACAACATTGCATTTTACCTGGTAAGATTGCTTCTTCACTTGAAGGAAATTTGAGTAACTTTATGTCAGGCATCTCTCAAGAAGCATCTATGAAAATCAAAAATCAATGACTTAATGAATCAGTAAACAACTATTGATCACTTTGTCGTAAAACAAATGCCTTTCTAAGCTTAGCTGTCAAACACTCTCTGAGTAACGTTACTGTTGCGGTACAGTAATGGTATCAGATTGCATTACAATGGTAGACTACTTTGATTTTTAAAAGATGTTAATGTGGTAAACATTGGCTCATATATTTGTGTTGTGGCACTGACATGAAGCAAAGCAGCTCTATAACTACAGTCTGCACTAAATAAATACTATTATCTTAAGTTAATTATTAATGAACGCCAGGTTAAAAAAAGGTTAATACCGGTAGTGGCACATCAGCTGACTACAGCAACACAACAGGTTTGACTGTGATTCACGCTCTCAATACTTACATTATTCCACGCTAAACGTTCAGCCGTGAATGATATTTATTTAATGTTTGACCCATCAAGCGCGATATGATAAATGTTGACACATATCTCAGCTTTGTGTCACGTCGCAACCTGTTATATACTTTGTTTCCAGCCCCCCGCTTCCAACGTGCGCGCGCGGTTACTAGGCAACAGGAAGGCTTTCATTCACTACGGACACAATAGACAAAACTGAGAAAGTGAAAAAAAAAGCCTTTCAGGGTTGCGAAGGTTTTGATGTTGAATGATAAATACTCAAGTATTAAATTTATTCCGGGTCTGGGTGATGAAAAGTTTTAGGACACACTGCGCCACACAAAAAAATAAAATAAAAATAATGAAGAAGAAGAAGAAAAAAAATGTAAGAATGTAAAGAAATGCTTCAAGAGCATGGAAATAAAGCTAAACACAAAAAAATAAAAAAATAAATGTACACACACATATGATTAATCGCAATATAATATACACACGTACATAAGTTATATTTTATTTTTTGTACTTTTATGTTAGATGCGACGCACACATAGACACACACACACACACACACAGAGAGAGAGAGAGAGAGAGTAGCCTATATATATACTCTCTCTCTCTCTCTCTCTCTCTCTCTCTTTGCCTGTGTGTGTGTGTCGCATCTAACATAAAAGTTATATATATATATATATATATATATAGGAAATGCCTCTAATTGGCTCAAAAGCAATTAAAAATGTAAATAACAAAGCAAACAACAGCAAACGCTCGTTGTGATAATAAATGATAACTTTTATAATTTTTCGTCTTTAAAATTCAAATATATTATATTACAATACATTTGAAAAACATTTGTCCCACAGATTACTTGCTCATCACATTTTGGCCAAGCCATTTTTTTTTAATATTCTTAAAACCTATAATCGGCTATATTATACAATAAGAAAAAAAAAACCGTTTAATTTTTAGTAATATGTTTTAACATTTCTGCAGAGCACCGATGGCTGTTCAGTGGAGAGATTCCGCATTACGTCATCGCGAGAGGCGCATTACGTCACATCAAAGCAAATGAGCAGCAGAGAGAGAGAGATAGAGAGAGAGAGTGAGAGAGAGAGGAGGTCTGAGAACCGCGGCTCTCTGCCGAGTCTAATGCGAGTGAAAACACACTTTTTTTATTTATACGCTGAAATCTTCGTCGATAAAGTGCTTCGTTTCACCGCAGATGGTCTTCACTGAACGCAGAGGAACAGAACTGAAACCCGTTTTGGCGATGACAGGCGTTTGGTGAGTAGCAAGTGCACAGAGAACCAGACGCCTCTCTCATTGTGAATGCTCCACAGTCCACTACTAACAGGCATAATGCAGATTCTGCAAGTATGATATTAATAGTCTGTATCTGGAACGTTATGTCCTAAATCAAGCTCTGGCTTCAATCCCAGAGCTACGATGTCTAACTCTGTTTATTTTTGGTAATATAAGTATTTATAAATTCGGCTTATTATTGCATGCATAATACGTTCATACAATTGTTTACATTTGGTTGAGAATTGTATATAGTGTATGTTGGTTTAGCTACTGTTTTTTCATAAAATTTCATCTTACAAATGGCCTATACATTGTTGCCATTTTATATTTTCTGTACTTTAAGTGGAATTTGAATACTAAGATGTTTGGAAAATAGATAATAGGACATGCACATAAAGTTAATCTGCTTTCATAAAAGGTATTTCTTTATTTGCTGTGCTGTATTAAATAGATGTTGTTTTTGAAGTGCACCATTGCATGAACTCATCTATTCATGTGGTTAAAACAATTGGAGATGAATGAGAAGACAGCATCGACAACATTAGAAAGACTTTCCTGTAAACAGCTACATGTAAATCACAGTCTGAAAGGGCTGTGAGACTTTACCCAGAGTGCTGTGCTGCTTCATGGTGGTACCATGACAATCAGAGTAGCATACAGGCAGTTACTGTGTCTGATTGGTGGAAAAATCAGTTAGGTTGAGTAATGGGTCACTTTGCTGCGGATAGAGTTCTCATGGAATCCAGTTTGCAGCTTTATGTGTTTTAGATAATGCATAATAATCTCAAAGTTCTGTGACATTGACTGTGGTGACCACTGGTCAATTGACATAGATTTTAGGACTTCAAGCAACTCAAGACAGTACCACATTTTACATAAATATATACACTGCCCGCCCGGCCAAAGAAAAGAGGTCGCTGTTTGGATTTAAATTGAGGAGACTTTACAGAATGCTTGACTCTTGCATTGCCAGAACAAACATTGATGCACCTCTTGATGGAAATAAATGTTGTGATGTTATTTCCATCAAGAGGTGCATACTTTTTTGCTCAAGATCTTGTATTGACAATGCAAGAGTCCAGCACTCTGTAAAGTCTCCTCCAGCACATCCCAAAGACTTTCAATGAATTTAAGGTCTGGTCCCGACCATTCTATCACAATCTGAGCCTGATGAATCTTAACATTGTCATCCTGGAATATGACCATGATGTGTCTTCCTACATGGTTGTTTAAGAAATGAAAAGCTACACACTCCATCAATTAGGGTTAGAAGAACTCTTGCCAAACATATAACATGATAGAAACATAATAATCACTGCAATAATGATCCAATCATAGACTCTTAAGCATTTGCCTATTTAAATCCTAACAGCGACTTTTTTGTTGTTGGGCCGGACAGTGTGTGTATATATATATATATATATATATATATATATATATATATATATATATATATATATATATTTATTTAGCTTGCATTGATGTTAGTTTCATATGGGACATGTACTGTAGCAATGTCGTTTCTCAAATAGAGGCATTATGTAGTTTTGGAAAAATGCAGCAACATTAGCTGCTATCAGTTCCTCCCACAGACGGCCTAATGCAAGTAATCTAGTGCTAATTACTCTGTGAAGACACTCCGAACAGCTGCTTCATGTAGAACATGACTTTGTCCTCCAGGTCAGATCTGGACGTATTATATGCCAACCGACTTCAAGGGCGAACAACATCAAAAAGCACAATTTCATGTTGTTCATTCAACCTGCCATACTAAATAAATCACAGAGAGTGACAAAAAACGGAGTCGGCCTCAAAATGCCTGGATGCCACCGACTGTCCAAAAGGATATTTATAGACCTGGAGATCCCAGAGCCACAATAAAAGGAGAAAGGGAGAGAGCGAGAAATATTAGAAGAGTGACTCTGTGAAATATGGGATCTCTGTAGAAATGTCCCATTAGAGGGCTTGAATTACAGTCCTCTCTAGCAAGCCGTTCTTGCGTAGCCTCATCATTTTGCCTAATAATTTCACACAGGAGTCTTTTAAACTGCAAACAACTCCACCGGCCCTTCTTACAGGACCAGGCCTCCCAGTGGAGGGTTAGGGGACGGTACAAACTTGCAACCAGAGCTAGTCCAACAAGAATGTGAGTCTCTCTCATTGGAGGTTAAAGATAGAGAGGCAACACATGCTGGATCCTGACGGGTTCTTGTTTCAGTCGGCTGCCAAGAACTCGAAGGGCCGCTTTTGTTGTGTTTCGACTTGACGAAAAGCATTATTAAAACCTTTTGGACTTGTATTGGTCACTCGTAAATAAGCAAGAGGAGGACTATGGTGCTGTCTGGAGGGTATCTGGTTTGAATTGTCATGTGTGCTTGTTGTTTTTATAGCAACGGTTTGTTTATATCGTTTCCATTTGGTTTAACGTGATAGATGCAGTGTTGAAACAGTGTACCAAATCACTAAATTACACTTAATTACGCTGTGGCAGCTTGTTTATCTCTGATGTGAGTTCAATAGGGTAGATAAGTGTCACATTACTGATGGATGGATTTTTTTGCAGTGCATTCTGGGTATTTTTCACATCTGCAGGTGAATTTGATAGCGATGGCTGGATGTGTAGTGCTTTGTCCCCGTGTTGTTCTGAACTCTTGGATCTCTGGGATTGTGATTGAACATTCCTTAAAGTTAATTGAGCATTAAAAGCTTTGTGAAGGATGGAGTTTAACTTCTCTAGTAGATCAACCTCATGTTTCCTCTTATGGTTTAATCCAGGTGCTGTTTTAAAGAGAAGGGAAAACCTGATTTTAAAGTTTTCATAGTATTAAAGCATTTTTAATGCATGACATTTAAGGTTATGATGGTACGAACCAATCTAAGACATAGTTTATATCTCACAATTCTGAGAAAATAAGTCAAATTGCGAGTTTACTGTATATTCACGTAATTCTGACTTTATAACTCGTAATTGTAAGTTTAAATCTCGCAATTCTGACTTTATAATTTGCAATTGTGTTTAAATCTCGCAATTCGGAGTTTATAACTCTCAATTGTGAGTTTATATCTCGAAATTCAGACTTTATAACTTTCAATTGTGAGTTTAAATCTCACAATTCTGACTTTATAACTCGCAATTGTGAATTTAAATCTCGCAATTCTGACTTTATAACTCGCAATTTAGTTTATATTTAGCAATTCTGACAATTTCGAGTTTATATCTTGCAATTCTGAGAAAAGAAGATAGAATTGCGAGATAAAAACTTGCGATTGCGAGAAAAAAGTTAGAATTGCGAGATTTAAACTCGCAATTCTGGGGAAAAAAGTCAGTCTTTTTGTTCCTTAGAATTTGACTTTATTTTTTAGAAAAAAAGTCAGAATTGTGAGATATAAAATTGCAATTATCTTTTAAATAGTTTCTTCCATACGATACAGCTGTTGTTTGCTCGCAGTAAAAGAAGATGGTATTGTACTGAACGTCACAAGGCAGTGATCTTGTAAATGTTATTTTTAATCAAGGTCACAAGTGGAGTCCAAAACCTCTGTTACAATGTGAATCATGACAAAATGTCTCTTTAGAAGAAGCAAGGGAGATAAACACATGAATTACACCAAGGAACATGTCAGTAGTGGGTCACAGGTCTATTCTGGTAGGGTTGCAGACAGCAGGGAAACACAATGCTAAATACAGTGCAAATGATGAAATGCAATTAGCAATAATTGTATAGTTAGGATAGCAAAGTAAATAGTCTTATCAACTTTTAAAAAGGAGGAGAAAATGCTTTCCATATCGATTGTTGTTGACGTCAAAGGTTGTGGGTCCGATCAAACTCGCTATTTTCTTGCAAATTCATCTGTAACTTGTCTGAAGCAAGTCGAATTAGGCAGATCTGACATTTATGTAGCACTTCAGTATCTTGAGTTTATCTTGTTGTGTATTGTATACAGTTTTATTTTTTTATTAGTCTTATTAAATTTGCAGTGGAGTTTTCATAGAGCTCAAAACTATGGAGAGTGTTGTAATACATTATAAATGTTGCTTTACCCATAATAATTGTTAATTCCTCAAAAGGTCTATTTTCAGCCCAGTTTGCCTTCACAGCTGTGGGACGCCTGTCACATTGTCCTTTTGTTTTCTGTATGTGTGATGTTTCGCAGAATGATTGAAGAGTCAGGCCGCAACAGAAGCACCATGGCAGACAGAAGACTACTGTTTGCTGAAATGCGTATGTATTTAACTAATTAATCCATACTCAAGCTAACATGCTGATAATAGGAAATACACTTCTGTTCAAAAGTTTGGGGTCAGTAAGATTTTTTTTAAAGAAATTAGATTAGAAAGGATTCATATTTTTAATTCATATTCTTCTTTTTTTTAAATAATTTTACAAAAGATTTTTATTTTAAATAAATGCTTTATTAATCAAGGAATCATGAAAAAATATATCACCGTTTCCACAAGATTATTAAACTGTTTTTAACATTGATCATAATAATAAATGTTTCTTGAGCAGCAAATCAGCATCATATTATAATGATAATGAGCTTTGATCACATGAATAAATTATATTTTGCAACATATTCAAATAGAAAATAGCTATTTTAAATTGTAATAATATTTCACAATTTTAACTGTATTTTTTTAATTAAATAAATGCAGTTTTGGTGAGCAGAAGAGACTTCTTTCAAAAACATTACAAAAATATTACCAACCCCAACTTTTTTATTGATAGTCTAGACATGCTAACAGTTCTTCAAATTATTCCCCTTTTGAGAAAAAAAACCCAATCTTAACCAGCCTAAAGTGGTTAGGTTAGTTGTTCTTCCAACCTAGCCAAGCTATGTTGTTTAGTTTAGTGTGTTTTGCTGGTTTTAGACAGGTTTTGGACTGTTGACCACCTACCAAAGCCACCTAAACACCAGTTTGACTAGGTTGGAAGACCAGCTAGACCGTCTTAAACCGGCTAAGACAACAACTGTATGGTCTGCCATGTACTGTACGTTCAGTAAATGTGATGTTTTCATCTCACAGGTGCACTAGATCTGGACTCCATCAGATTGTCCACATATAGGACAGCATGCAAGCTGAGATTCATTCAGAAGAGGTGCAATTGTAAGTTTGAGGGTGTTTACTGCAAAAGATTTTACTGTAATATAACTTTAAAAAGCGTTTTTTACACAAACATTCTGATTGCAACTTTATTTAGTATTCACAGTAGCTTCAGTCTTTGGCAATGATGCAGTTCCAGATATTGCCATTTGTTATTTGCTTCTTGCAGTGCATTTGCTGGATATCTGGAATATTATCGAGGTGTTCCGGGAAAACAGACTCAACTCCATGGACCTCAACACAGAGTTCTCAGTGTCAAATTTGCAAGCAATACTGTCCACCATCTTTTACCAGCTGAACAAGCGCTTACCCACAACCCACCAGATCAATGTAGACCAGTCTATCTCGTTCCTCCTCAACTTCCTGCTAGCGGCCTACGACCCGTAAGAAACCCTGACTGAATCATCTGCAGAGTTGCCTTAAATCTGTCTAGTATGACATTAATTTAAGTGTAGAAAGAATAAAATTGCATGACACTTCATTGTCTTCACTTGATCTGACTAGAATTGCTTTATACATCACTTACTTTGCTCTATGTGACCGTCTGAGACCTGGTTTCACAGACAGGGTTTAGATTAAGCCAGGATTAGGCCTTAGTTTAATTAGGACATTTAAGTAGCTTTTTATAAACATGCCTTAGAAAAAACATCACTGGTGTGCATCTTGAGACAAAACAGTGACACTGACTTATTTTTAGGTATGCCAGTGCAAGTTGCGTAACAGCTCAAACATGCATTGTAGTCTGGGACTAGACTTAAGCCTTGTCTGTGAAACCAGGCCTAAATGTGTTAGATGACGATTGTGTCTTCTCTAGGGAAGGTGTGGGAAAGATCTCTGTTTTTGTGGTCAAGATGGCCCTGGCTGCACTCTGTGGAGGGAAGATTTTGGATAAACTAAGATGTAAGTTTCACTTTGGCTTTGCCTTTGAACTGATGAGTGTTCAGTGGTTTGATGCTGATTAATGGACGCTTAAGTGAATGGACAGAATTAATCATTCTATCATCATTTTAAAGGTCAGAGCAGCTGTCGTTACTTGAAAGTCATATTTGAAAGTCATATTTGCCTCTCATGACCATGTCAGTATAGTTGGAAGTGTAGTTAAAACTTTTCGCCTAGTTTCTGGTGATTCATTCCTAGTAATGAAACGTTACACTAACGTTTAAAAGTTTGAGGTCCTCAATATTTTTTTAAAATGATTTTTAAAGAAGCCTTCAGAAATCATTCTAATATGCTGATTTGCTGCTCAAGATACATTTCTTATTATTATCA
Source organism: Abramis brama (assembly GCF_963993115.1). NCBI lineage: Eukaryota > Metazoa > Chordata > Actinopteri > Cypriniformes > Leuciscidae > Abramis > Abramis brama. The sequence continues at coordinate 24,945,134 of NC_139986.1, read as the reverse complement.
ATGTTGAAAACTGTTTATAAAACTCTTTGATGAATAGAAAGTTTGGTCACAGTTTTGATTAGGGTCCAATTCTCACTTAACTATGACTTTTGTCTCAATAAACTCATAATTACTGCTTATTAATAGTTAGGAAGGTAGTTGTTATGGTTAGGTATTGGGTAGGATTAGGGATATAGAATATGGTCATGCTGAATAATTAATTAATAAAACACATTAATATGTGCTTTATAAGTACTAATAAACAGCCAATACCCTAGAAATATGCATGATAATAAGCAACTAGTTAATATTGAGAATTGGACCCTAAACTATAGTGTTACCGTAAGTTCAAAAGAACAGATAAAAAAAAAAGTCACTTTTTATTAATTTAATGCATCCTTGCTGAAGAAAAGTATTCATTTCTTTTTTTAAACCCCTCCCCCCCATCTTTTTTAGGGTAGTGTACAGAATATGCTGATATTTAGATTTGATTTCTATTCATTAAATAAGGAAAATTGTTTCCTGCCTGCATCATGCTTTGAGTTATTCAAATATACCTGGATCTAAATGAACATAGTTTCTTTTAAAAAATGAAATTGATCACTCCTGATGCTTGTCTTTTTTCCTCAAGATGTATTTTCACAGATATCGGACCCAAACGGTATAATGATGTACTCGCAGTTTGACCAGTTCCTAAGAGAGGTGCTGAAACTGCCCATGACGGTTTTTGAGGGACCATCTTTTGGGTACACTGAGCAGTCCACGAGAAGCTGCTTTCCACAAGAGGTTTGTGAATATACATACACACACACACACACACACACACACATATATTTCCATGCATAAATGTGCGCCTATGATATACATTCAAGGCGTGCTATTACTTATTTAAGAAATCAGAAATCAGACACTATCATTCAGAAGTTTGGGATCAGTTAAAAAAAAAATTAAAGAAATTAATACTTTTATTCAGCAAGGATGGCTAAAAGTGATAGTAAAGACATTTATAATGTTGTAAATGCTGTTCTTTTGAGCTTTGTATTCAAAGAATCCTAATAAAATATTATCATGGTTTCCACAAAAGTATTAAGCAGCAGCACATCTGTTTTCAGCATTTATATTAATAATAAATGTATCTTGAGCAGCAAATCTGCATATTATAATGATTTCTAAAGGATCAGTTGTCACTGAAGACTGGAATGATGCTGAAAATTCAGCTTTGCATCACAAAAATATATTACATTTTAAAATATATTCAAATAGAAAGCGGCTTTTTTAAAGTTTTAATAATATTTCACAATATTACTGTATTTCTGATCAAATAAATGCAATCTCAGTGAGGAGACGAGGCTTCTTTCAAAAAGCTTTTAAAAAACACACTTTTGAATGGTGTTTTAATGCACGGCGGACAATAAAACACATTTTTAAAGTAAGCAAGATTTAGCTAGCAAAAAATGTAGCTAGCAAATGCATAGCAGAGTCCTTGCAACCACCAGCAAGTTTTGCGTGGGCAAGCACCATTCACAATTTCTTCAAAAAATGTAAAAAACATTGTTTTTCACAGTATGTACATGGTATTTATTGACTCATTTGTTTACTAACCGCTGGCCTTCCACAGAAAAAGGTCTCGCTCAATGTGTTTCTTGACACATTCATGTCGGATCCTCCTCCTCAGTGTCTGGTTTGGTTACCGCTGATGCATCGGCTGGCAAATGTTGAAAACGGTGCGTCATTCTTCGTTTTTTTGCAGCAAAACATTTATATTTTATAACTTAAATGAATGACAAATATTGTGACTGTGCTTGATTAGTAGTGCTGACTTTATTTTGCCCCTCTCCTCTCTAGTCTTCCATCCTGTGGAGTGCTCCTACTGCCACGGCCAGAGCATGATGGGATTCCGCTACCGGTGCCAACAATGTGATAATTACCAACTTTGCCAAGAGTGTTTCTGGAGGGGCCATGCCTCGGGCAGCCATAGCAACCAGCACCAGATGAAGGAGTACATGTCATGGGTAGGTGAACGGCCTTGTGGGAGCGTGACTGTGAGTAAGTGTCAGTGACGGCCTGAGTCCCGTCATCCAAACAGTCAAATCACTTTATGCCTTTATACCAAATGTCATGACACCAGTCTAAATCTGACTCTGCACAATGAATTCCCCTCTTTGGTAGCATTTACATTTTCTTTCTTTTTTTGTCAAGCTGACTAATATGGGTTTTTCAATTGCTGATGCCAAGGCCGCATTTGTTTTGGAATATTGTGAAATATTTGTACAATTTAAAATAACTGTTTTCTATTCTAATATATTGTAAAAAAAATAAAATAAAATAAAAATAAAAAATCCTGTGATCAAAGCTGAATTTTCAGCATCATTACTCCAGTCTTCAGTGTCACATGATCCTTCAGAAATCATTCTAATATGATGATTTGCTGCTCAAGAAACATTTCTGATTATTATCAGTGTTGAAAACAGTTGTGCTGCTTCATATTTTTGAGGAAACCGTGATACAAATTTTTTTGTTGCAGGATTTGCTTTTATTTGTATTTTTAAACAGCATTTATTTGAAATATAAATCTTTTGTAACATTGTAAATGTCTTTACTGTTACATTTGATCAATTTAATGCAACCTTGCTGAATAAAAGTATTAATTTCTTAAAAACGGCTTGTGTACATACAGTTCAATAATTTTAATGATGGCAAGGGAAATGTACACAAAATTGCTGAAATTAAATAAACATATATTTTACACATATTATTTTGGGGGAAGTGAGTAAATAATTTGTACGTGACCATTTTCCATCCCGTCCCTGACTAGAATTAAACATGTATTATCTGTTACTGTACATTTAAGACCTAAATAATCTTTCTTATAATACTCTATGTATTTCTACATAAAACATTTACATTTAAAAAAGAAGAGCAGAGAAAATACTTTTCATTAAACATTTATATGTATTCTTACAGATATTAATTCTTCTGGTTCAATACAGTCCTTTATTTCTCTCCAGAAATCTCCAGCAAAGAAGCTGTCAGACGCTCTCAGTAAATCTCTGAGTTGTGCCTCCAGTCGAGAGCCTCCTTACCCAACGTTCTCCGATACACCCGAGAAACCGCTCAACCTCACTCATGTTGTGTACGTAAACTCTCATTTTGCTCAGATGGATAGTGTAAAATTGTCGACCATATTACTGTACAATGAATTTCCCATGAATTGTGCATGCTAACATTTTCCTGCCTTGTGTTTTTCGCTTTTATGCTGAAAAACAGTGACACATGGTAAGTAAAGTGATATAGAGACATATATCCTCATATGTTGTAGGATTTCACAATAATTTGATGGGCATAACTAGATATTTGGCACTACAGTACGGCACGTTTTGGTCGCAACACCTCAATTATTGTTTTATTTCCTCCAGGCCTCCCAGACCTGTGAACAGTGGGAATGAATACATGCTCTCTCACTCCATGCCTTCCTCAGGAAACCCTTACTCCAGCAAAACGTGAGTATAATACTGGACAGCACAAACTTTCAACAGGCATTTTTTTATGAAATAAAGCTGAAATAAAATAAATGATACATATTGTACACTTAAACTTGAATGAAAGTTAGAAATGTTTCCTTGTCATCCAACTGAAATAAGTGGCAACACTTTACAAAAAGGTCTCATTTGTTAACATTAGTTAATTAATTAAAACTAACAATGAATGAGCAATATATTTTTACAGCATTTATTAGCCTTTGTTAATGATTAACATTAACTAAGATTATTAAATGCTGTAGAAGTATTGTTCGTTTTTAGTTAAACTAATGTAGTTTACTAATGTCAACAAATGGAACCTGTAAAGTGTTACCAATAAGTTGAAGTACTAAATTATATATAATAATAAAATGACCAGAACATAAAAAAATCACTAAGACTTAAACTAAAATGAAAACTGAAAATATAAAAATAAAAGCTTAAAATAAAAATAAAAAATCTAAATACACATAAAAAATGCAATAGTATATCAATTAATTTAAATTATACTAAAATAACACTGCTTTTGATGCATGTTTGTTTAAGTACACATGTGTTGTTCATTAATTTGTTTTCTTATATGTCATTTTGGGGGTAAAAAGTGCTCTTGATGAGACAACGCAAATGAAGCTGTTTTCCCGGACGACCCCGGATCTTTTAAAAGGGAAAGGGTAAGTTAGCCTGGTTGAAATAATGTTTATATGTCAACTGGTCTAAGTGATTATGAAGATCATGTAATGACTATCAATGGGCTATCAAGTAGATGCAAATAAAAACACGGCTGTGAGGGATTGTTTTGTATCAGATTGTCATTTGTTCAGCCAAGAAAAAATTGGCATATTTTCAACATTTTGTCAACATTGACATATTAAATGGACTGTACTTCCATCCCGCACAACCCTATTTCATTTGCATTTTTGGTAACATTTTACAATAAGTTCCCATTAGTTAACGTTAGTTAATGCAGTAACTAACATTATCTAGCAATGAGCAATACATTTGTTACAGTATTTATTCATCTTTGTTGATGTTAGTTAAAAAAAATACAACTGTTCATTGTAAGTTCATGTCAGCTCACGTCCATTAAATAATATTAATAGATACTGTACAACTTTTGAATTTAACAATGTATTAGTAAATGTTAAAATGAGTTATGATTAATTAATATTAATATATGCTTTAGAAGAAATAAATGCTTCTTTTTTTTCATTGTTAGTTCATGTTAATTAATGTGAACAAATGGAACCTCCGTATTTTATTTTACGGAACAAATTGTTTCCGTATTTTAATACATTCAAATAATAAGAATGTTTTTTTTAGACTCCACCATTACAACTGCAGAAAGTTGCTTCTTAAAGTCATTGTGACGTCATCTGTGTTTCTGAAACATTGTTTCAGGGTTCAGTACAGCCTCGATATTGCGGATAGGCTCGCTGACGAGCACATACTTATCGGACTTTATGTGAATCTCCTCCGAAAGGACCGTTCATGGTCAGTGTGAGCTGAGGTTGCTGTGGCACTTTTCTTCCTAATCTGTTTTTATAGCTTAGGTCACCATGTCAATCTGGTAATACGCAGAATTCAAAAGAACATTGTTAATTGTTAAACTATCATTTGAAGGTCTTTCCACATTTGAAATGTTCGTAATTTAATTCCTGAGTTGTAGAAAGGATCCCAGATGTGGGATGGTGACTGTTCTGGCCACAATTCTGTCTTATGTTTGCAGCTTGCTAACTGGCTAGGCTTTTGTTGTGTTTAAGCAGTGTTTTACTCTGTGTTGATCATATTACATTTCACTGCCATAGAGCACAACAGTCCAGAGGGAAAAATGCCCTTCCTTTTCACCACAGAGAGATTGACTTTTAGCACTAATGAATACATATTTTTAGTAGAGAACTACCATGAGCTAGCAATATGCTTCTATAGAGTGTCATTTAAAAAAATGATGATTAATCACTGAATTCCCAGTGAAGAACTACACTACCCATAATCCTACACTATCCATAATCCACCAATTCCAGAAGCTTCTGGTGTTGTGGGAACAGGAATCGTGCCAAAACAGCTCATATGAAGCATAGTGAATGACATAATCGAGTCTCCCTGGACTCTCACATAATTTATATACAGTATATACACTCACCTAAAGGATTATTAGGAACACCTGTTCAATTTCTCATTAATGCAATTATCTAATCAACCAATCACATGGCAGTTGCCTCAATGCATTTAGGGGTGTGGTCCTGGTCAAGACAATCTCCTGAACTCCAAACTGAATGTCAGAATGGGAAAGAAAAGTGATTTAAGCAATTTTGAGCGTGGCATGGTTGTTGGTGCCAGACGGGCCGGTCTGAGTATTTCACAATCTGCTCAGTTACTGGGATTTTCACGCACAACCATTTCTAGGGTTTACAAAGAATGGTGTGAAAAGGGAAAAACATCCAGTATGCGGCAGTCCTGTTGGCGAAAATGCCTTGTTGATGCTAGAGGTCAGAGGAGAATGGGCCGACTGATTCAAGCTGATAGAAGAGCAACTTTGACTGAAATAACCACTCGTTACAACCGAGGTATGCAGCAAAGCATTTGTGAAGCCACAACACGCACAACCTTGAGGCGGATGGGCTACAACAGCAGAAGACCCCACCGGGTACCACTCATCTCCACTACAAATAGGAAAAAGAGGCTACAATTTGCACGAGCTCACCAAAATTGGACAGTTGAAGACTGGAAAAATGTTGCCTGGTCTGATGAGTCTCGATTTCTGTTGAGACATTCAGATGGTAGAGTCAGAATTTGGCGTAAACAGAATGAGAACATGGATCCATCATGCCTTGTTACCACTGTGCAGGCTGGTGGTGGTGGTGTAATGGTGTGGGGGATGTTTTCTTGGCACACTTTAGGCCCCTTAGTGCCAATTGGGCATCATTTAAATGCCACGGCCTACCTGAGCATTGTTTCTGACCATGTCCATCCCTTTATGACCACCATGTACCCATCCTCTGATGGCTACTTCCAGCAGGATAATGCACCATGTCACAAAGCTCGAATCATTTCAAATTGGTTTCTTGAACATGACAATGAGTTCACTGTACTAAAATGGCCCCCACAGTCACCAGATCTCAACCCAATAGAGCATCTTTGGGATGTGGTGGAACGGGAGCTTCATGCCCTGGATGTGCATCCCACAAATCTCCATCAACTGCAAGATGCTATGATTCTTACATAATGAGGTTCTAATATTTATCACATAGCAGCTAATTGTTTAACCCAATAGCCTAGTGGTCAGTACCCTCTGCACAGACATTAATTGTTTTTCAGCTTATTACGACCCGAGTTCAAGTCCTGGTTCGTCAAACTTTCTTGATACTATACTGTCCTATCATAATAAAAGGCAAAAAAATATATTCTTTATACTGATGCAAGTTAAGCTCCATCCACACACAACAATAAAATCAGCATTTTTAAGCCATTACATCAACACCTCTCATAATGGGAGTGGGGGAACGGATTCCGACAGCTGTTTTTTTGCCTTTGGATTCTGTTCCCCCTATGTTTCTTACATAATGAGGTTCTAATATTTATCACATTGCAGCTAATTGTTAAACCCAACAGCCTAGTGGTCAGTACCCTCTGCACAGACATTCATTGTTTTTCAGCTTATTACGACCCGAGTTCAAGTCCCTGTTTGTCAAACTTTCTTGATACTTTACTGTCCTATCATAATAAAAGGCAAAAAATATATTCTTTAAACTGATGCAAGTTAAGCTCCATCCACACACAAAAATAAAATCAGCATTTTTTTAAGCCATTACATCAACACCTCTCATAATGGGAGTGGGGGAACGGATTCCGACAACTGTTTTTTTTGCCGTCGGATTCTGTTCCCCCATATTTCTGACAAACTAACATTTATCACATTGCAGCTAATTGCTAAACCCAATAGCCTAGTGTTCAGTACCCGCTGCACAGACATTCATTGTTTTTCAGCTTATTACGACCCGAGTTCAAGTCCCGGTTCGTCAAACTTTCTTGATACTCTTCTGTCCTATCATAATAAAAGGCAAAAAAATATATTCTTTAAACTGATGCAAGTTAAGGCAGTTCTGAAGGCGAAAGGGGGTCAAACACAGTATTAGTATGGTGTTCCTAATAATCCTTTAGGTGAGTGTATATGGTTATAATAAACTACGCAAAATCAATGCACAATAATATTGTTTTATATGTATAATCATTGATTTATAATCTATAGATTTATACTTTACTATTTCAATTATGTCGTTTGAAATGCTTTATATAGCATTCCTGTATCTCAAACATTAGATAAAGATTATGGGTTTGATTCCAAGGGAATGCATGTAAGTGATAAAATGCATATCTTGAATGCAATGTCACTTTGGATAAAATGATCAAAAAGCAAAACTGAAAAAGACAAAAATGTCCTTGAGGACACACAGTCCATCCCAAACTCTAAATTGACCCTTTAATTTTCCTTTGACCTAATTGTAAATTTCTAATTTGATTAATGATGAATATATGAATTGTTTTGAACATGTAAGTGGATATTTTTTTTGCGTGTGTGGATTTTGTGTAGAAGTACAGTATGTGTTATTTTTGGGGAGATTTGTGCATCTATTTGGGATGCAAAAACAGAAAATACTCCACCAATTATCTACTTTAGCCTTGGCCACTAGTCTTTAAACAGGTGTGTTTTTCTATCTGAAGTAAAGGCTGATTTGCTCAAGGACATGATTATTCCAGTCTATAGGAACCTATACCTTTGGCTACAGTATATTGCGCATTATTTATATATATATATATATATCCTCATTACGCAACACCCTTAGCTAGGACTGTGTTTTCCCAGCAAAGATGTCTAATAAGGAGATTATCCTTGCATTTGCTCCTAACTTTGCAGTGTTTTTTTGGGGAAACTGGGGCTCTATGGTCTTCATGCTTTGCTTAGATCCTGAAATGTGCTGGCAATGCTATTTTATTCTGCCGTTAGGGTATTATTGGTGACTTATTTCACTAAAAATATGTTCTTTTGATTTATAAAACCTATTTTTATAAATTTTGCAAGAACTTTCTTGTGATTTTCAATATGAAAACACAAAAAATATTTAGCAAAACAGTATATGTATGTGTGTATGCGAAGTTAATTATTATAAACTAACTTTGCATAGGCTACTAATTGCTATAGTAATGTTGCAGTAAATGCTTTTGTGATTCTGAACTAGTAATTGTAAAGATGACTGAGCTTTGTTCCTTTCCTTGATTGATAGTTTCCAAGAGAGCAGTAATAACCAAGATGATGAGCACTGCCTCATTGCCCGTTACGCCTCCCGATTGGCTGCTGATGGAGCTGCAGCGGTAAGACGGCCAATCAAAATAACGATAAGATGTTATGGACAATGGTAGTGTTTGAAAAACCCGTTTGGAAACAACCATTATATTTGAAATTACACTTGCAATTATTTGTGCAATCAAGCTTGTGGCAGAGAATTTGTCACACTTCATCTTTAACCATAATGGATATATGTAAATAAATTCATGTAAACAACTCTGTTTAACTATAATCTGACTATTGTTAACAGAAGGCCAGAGTCCCAGCAGACATCTCTCTCTGTCTGGACACCAATAAACAGCAACGGCAACTCATCGCTGAGCTAGAGAACAAGAACAAGTATGAGACTGTTTATTATGGTATTGCACAGTGATCTGAATTTGCATTCTTAAAGTTAATAAATTGTGTATTTTCAGGGAGATTTTGCAAGAGATACAACGCCTGAGACAACAACATGAAGAAGCTTCCCAGCCTCCATTAGACAAAAACCAACAAAACCCAATGTTACTGGCTGAACTGAGACTGCTCAGGTAAGCACACACACACACACACACACACACAGAGCGTACAGCCGTGAATCAGACCTGAAACCTGATCGGATGTGGTGAACAGCAGATGCTGATGGTTACGAGATAGACTGCATTGAAAGTGAGTGTAACCTGATCATGGCTCCTCTCATGAACGAGTACTTTAAAAGCAATTTGCAACACTGAGACTCCTTCCTGTTTCCAATCAATGGTGAACTGAATCAAGCATGCATATTTAAATAAGCTCTAGTCCTTCAATTTAGACTAGACACTGTACTGTGGTTTTACTCTAGTAACATTAATTGTAGTAACATGATATTTTGGTGCAAAAGTTCTACATTCATACTAAATGTTCTGTTAGGGAAGTGAGAGAATCTGCTTGTTTTGTTGGGCAGTTTGTTTTCTAAATTTGTTTTTATGTTATTATTTTCATAATGAACTCCATAGTTACATTTATGTAAAATAGATTTTACATATAATTGAAACCTACTGCAAATACCACAGTTAAGAACATGGTTCCCAGGGACGAGCTATGGTAAATAAATAATGTATTTTCTTTAATGTAGAAAGCATCCGTTACAAATGTTTTTGGGTGAATTCTCTAAACACTTTGTTGTTATGCATCTTATTCATAAACCACCCATAAAAGCCGTTCACACCAAGAACGATAACTTTAAAGATAACGATAACTATATTAGCGTCCACACCTGCTGACTATATCGTTCTAATTATTTTAAGCGCGCTGTCGCTTTAAATGCTCAAGCTCATTAAAGCAGGATGGATTCTGATTGGCTGTCAATCATTCATCAACTGGAAAAAAAGTGATTCCAACTACAGTATATTGTTTCTCTGTACAATTATCGTTATAGTTGTGGTGTGGGCTCTGCTATTATTTTACATTTAGAACGATTTTTAGAAGTATATCTTTATCGTTATCAGTATAATTATCATACTTGGTGTGATTGGGTGTTTAAACCAGGCACTACATGGCACTACACCATGCAAATTGTGTTCGGCACAGATTTTTTTACGCAATTTGCATAATGTATTTACTGAATGTAGTGATAAACAGCACAGAGAGCACATGCAAATAATCAACACTATCAGGCTGTTTATTATTGCACGATTAATTTTATGTTAATGTCAAAGTTATATCGATAACCTTGTGGCTTTCTTTGTCTCAGGCAGAGGAAGGAGGAGTTGGAGCAGAGGATGTCAGCTCTTCAGGATAGCCGTCGAGAACTTATGGTCCAACTAGAACACCTCATGCTTCTGTTAAAGGTAGAAAAGGTCTCACACACACACATAAACAAATGATGATTGCACAATTTTTAGAAGTTATATTTAGAATGTGGAGATGCAGAAATGCCTGTTAATGAGCTGAACTGCTCCATCTACAGGAAGAAGAGCTAAAAAGAGCTGTAAGTCTCAGAGCCCCAGTAACAAAACTGTGTATTAATATACTGGTAGCACTTTATTTTACAGTTCCCCATGTACATACATGCTATGTACTTGCAATAAATGGGTAATAACTAGGTACTAACCCTGAACCAACCCCTAAACACAACTTAAAACCATGTAGTTAGCTTATATTAGCCAGTACTTTCTTAGGCAAGTACACTGTAAGTACACTGTAAAATAAAGTGCAACTAATATACTTAATCTGACTTGAGATTAAATGTATGTTGTGCGTTTGTTCTCCCTAATATTAAACTATAATAGGAAATGTGTTGTGTTGGTTGTGTCTTTGGCATCTGGAACTTACTTTTGTTCATTAGCACATAGCACAAATCAAAGTTTACGCATGCTGTTATTCAGACTGACTACATTCCAGCATGTCCATCACATACTCTAATTCTTCTTTGTATGATTTTGAACAAACTTCTAACCCTATAATAATAATAATAATAATAATAACTTTCATATGTAACTCAAAGTCCCTTATTGTTGTTTGTGCTATAGACATGAATTATTAGCTAAACAACTGGCAAAATATCCCATGTAGGGACCTGAGATTTGGGTTTTTGTTCTTTTGACCATCAGTAACACACACTAACAACGGGTTTTGCACAGTCGTTTGACTCACTAAACCATTTGCTGACCTTAAATGAAGACCTTAAAATGAAGGTCTTAAATCAGAGCAGAAAGTCTTAAATTCATAGTCACGGCATTAAATGTTGCATGCACTGCAAAATTTTGTCCTGTTTTCCAATCCAAATATCTAAACATCTTTAAATACATTTTTGATGCAAATGTGAAGTCTTGCAAAATATACAGTATGTCAATGAGTTATGAAAACTTTCTGAGACCATTGGCAGATATTTGTTCTTGTTTAATCATAAGCTCACTTTTCATTTTGATAAATTTAACAGAAAACAAGACTTCATATTTTATATCATCTTGCATCTCCAGCAAATGCATCTTGATTTAGGAATCTTTATACATTTGCACTGGAAAACAAGACAGAGAGACTGAGGAAAAACATTGCTTTTGTGCAGTGCGATCAGAAGGTACAGTAAACGTTATTTCCATATTCTAGTGGTTAAAAGCAGAACGATTCAAGCTACTTTTTTTATCTGTTGTATTTTCAAACTCTAAAAGTGTTGCTAAAACAAATCATTGTTTCTCCCTAGACATTTACATTTAGATATTGACATTATTAAATTTATTCTTTAAATTTGATTTACTTGATCTTTAAAAAGTCTTAAATTTACCTTCATAAAACCTGCAGAAACCCTGCAAAAGATTTTAACTGTTTTAGTTTTAGTTAAAAATAACAAAACTGGATTAAGCAGTTTTGATTTTTATCTCACAATCATATAATCTCCTTTTGCTCCCTAGAACCAAGGCCCTGGCCCCTCCCCTCGCTCCTCCCCCAGCCACACGATCAACATCCAATCAGTATCCAGCAATACCACACCCATCCCCATGCCTGTCCAATCAACATCCGGCAATACCACACCCAGTCAAACGCCTCAGGACTCGCTGATGGGCCTTGGAGGAGAGGTGCAGCAGGCCTTCGCTCTGGGTAACCAACATGTTCCTCTTGCATTTGAAAACGGTTTCAGCCAATTAAAACCAAGAGTTACTGCAGATCAGGTTTGCCAGGTTTGCATAACAAAACCAGCCCAATTGCCATTCAAAACCTGCCCAGTCATGGCAGTTCTGGGAAGGTTCCCCGGTAAAAATCCCCGGTTGGGAGGGGAGTGTTGCAACAACCCGCAGCAACGGTATAAAAGTAGCCCAGTTCTGCAGACTTGGCAACACTGCGGCAGATTGACATTACAGGAATATCCTAGGTTGAAAACATAGTTTTAAAAGAGTTACATGAATTATGCAGCTAAAAACATGTTTATTATTTGATCTGTGAAGTTGTCTAAATCATTTTGGAGTTATAGTGCTTTTCTAGATTCCATGTAAACAGCTTAACTAGATCATATTGAACCCCAAATCTTCCTGTAAACCAGTGTTTCTCAACCGGGGGGGCTCAGCAAACTTTTAAGGGGGCCTAAAAATGATTAAAAATGAGACCAAACAAACATTAAAATAAGCCAAAACATCTAGAACAAGATATTTCAAGATTTTTTCTTTCTTTAATTAATAGAGAATTCATTTTAATCTTGGAAAATCGGGAAAAATGAGGAAGTCGTTAAAAACATTGACCTAAGCAAGTTAATAAAACCATAAAAGTCCATGGCCATTTTGATAATGAGTATTATTCAAATGAATATAACATTTTTATATGCCATGATAAAATATTTTAGCATGGAATAGAAGAAAAAAACCTTATCCCCAGTAAATTATGGAAAGGTTATGGGACCTTTGAATATTGTTGTTGAGTCGAAAAAGGCTGAGAAGTACTGCTTTAAACTAAGTTAAATGCACTTACCTATAAATCAAAACTGTACCATGCAATATATTAAGTAATATTACATTATTATTAAATTATTAAATATCAACTAACAAATACTAATATTAATATAAATATAAATATTTAATATTAAAAAATGTGATTTATTTTTTGAAGGCTCCAGAAGGAATTTAAGAAACGATCTCCTGGTAGCTGCAGACTCCATAACCAACACAATGTCTTCATTGGTGAAAGAACTTAACTCAGGTAATATTGAATGAGCCTGATCAATCTCATATGCCCACCAACGATAGCATAAGTTATTCACTGATGTTCAAACTTTGCCTATGATGATGTTTAGAGGCTGGGAGCGAAACAGACCTCACGTTCTCAACGTCAGACGTTCTCCACGCACGGAGCGCTTCAAGATCAGGGTAACAACAACATGTTGCTAAATCACCTGCTGTTTTCACCTGCTGAAGTGTGTGATCACGTGTTGTTCAGATCTCCTGGGCATTTCTCACTGTGTTTCTGCTCTCATAGGGCAGCGGGTAAGATGGAGCCTGGGGAATTCTACGGACATGATCTGGAAAAGCAGCTGAACAGAAGCCTGAAGATGGAGGAACGACTCAGACATGCACAGGAACAGGTGAGACAGTTGAACACACGCAGTAATGCAGCAGTTAGATCACCAGAGAAGTTTGCATGTGAAATGTTGGAATATGCAAATTGTCATCCATGCCAAATGACTGAACCAACCGTCATCAGCTCCCATTTTACTCTTATATCTTTGCATTAATATGCTGTTAGTAATCAGTCACAGAAAAGAATAAGATCAGAGAATACTGAAAATGTGTCACGGTTTCCACAAAAATATTATATTATATCACTGATAATAAACAGAAATGTTTCTTGAGCAGCAAATCGTCATATTAGAATGATTTCTGAAGGATCATGTGAGTAATGATGCTGAAAATTCAGCTTTGATCACAGGAATAAATTACATTTTGCAACATATTCAAATAGAAAACGGCTATTTTAAATTGTAATAATATTTCACTATTTTACTGTATTTTTTATTAAATAAATGCAGCATTTGTTAGCAGAAGAGACTTCTTTTTAAATCTTACTGAACCCAAACATTTGAATGATAGTGTTGTTTGGCAGCATTCATTTTGCCTTAAATTAAATAATAATACATGGATGCAACAAGTGGTTTATATTTAAGATAACCCCTCACAAAAGATAAATAATGTCTCATATGTTTCTGTATTCACATCAATATTGTTATCTGCCCCAAAGCCATTTTTAAGTATCAAACTTTGGATGAATATTCTGGGAAATATGCCAACGGTGTGTCATGAGTACGCTGCATCATTTATCAAATTTGATTTCTTTTTAATTGCTATAGAAATGAGATGAAATAGAAATGAAAAATCCATTAAAGCAAATGGATATTTCATTGTAATGAACATATCCCCAGGCTGCTTCCCCGGCACCTGTTCTTGAGGGCCGAGATGATGTTCATTTTAACCGCATCTGTACGAGTTTTGCATGCAACGAAAAAAGTGCAAAAAACAAAACTGCTATTTCTGCTCCTATAAAAGTTGAATGTATTGCAACGTTTCGACCAAATGAGGTCGAAATATTAATGCTCCTTCCATGCAGGTCAAGATATTCTGATCATTTTATCGTGGTACGGAAAGCCTCGGCTCAATTCTGTGAGTTTTAAACTTTCCTCAATGCTGTTTTTTCCAGGTGACCTTACAAGAATAGCTGCGTTTAATAAGCAATGGTAAGTATTCGTCAGCGGCGCCGTGACAGATGCAATACAGCAGTGTTTGATGGTTCAAACCAAGGCTTTTCCTTTGTCTCTTCTGTCCTCACAGGGAGATGGAGCGACTCTGAAGCACTGTGCAACCAGACCTGAGCTGGAACATACAACACTTCTGAAAAGCATCAACTCACAACAATACTGTGGTACATAACCCAATCTATAAATATAGAAATATATTTTTAGAATCGACAAAATGTTTTAAGACAATACTGTGAACTGAAATTTCAAATAATGGAACTGTCTACAACACCACCAGTGCCATAAATCCAATGATTACCAGATTATTTCATTTACTTGGTGTTAATGTGTTCAAGTTTGATTTGTTTTCGTGTGTATCTGTTCAAAACTTGTACTGTATTTAAATATCTGTTAGGAGAAGTGGAATCTTTACTGAAGCTGCTATCTTTACAAACAACATCTTTTATTGTACATTAACTGCAGAATACCCTGACCTGATGGTCTTTTAAAGCATATAAAATATTAGGATATTGTTGTAGCTTCAGTTTCTCTTTGAGAGTGGAATAATTTGAGACTTACAAATACACTGCCTTAGCTGATCAGACTTAGTTTACTTTAATAGGTGGGTAGGTATGTGTACTTTGTTGCAATTTATTCATTTTTAAAGACATACATTTTAATTAATAAGAAGAACAGATGAATCTCATGAATACACCACCAGGTCACGTTTAACTTTAGAATCCCCAAATTAAAAATGTAATATGTTTTGCATGAAGAAAATGAAACCTATTTTTAGGACCATTTATATTTCTGAAATTGTGATATTATTTTCAGTGTAATACAATGCTTTATTTAAATCAGCCTAAATTTAAGGTAGTAGTAACAGATACTTGCATCATGTATATATACTTTACAATTTTAGCCATATGATTACATATTTCATACTAAATAATACATTTCTTAACATTCTTGAATTGCAACAATAATTTGGAAGTAAAACATGTGTATCTCTACTTCATCGTCATGAAAATAATGTTGCATATTTGCATTGCAAAAAAAAAACCTTACTGGTTCTAAAATATAGAATTAATTGTTTTATGCAAAATATATGTGATTTTTATGCTTTCTTTAAAAAAAAAATAATAATAATAATTTGGATTTTAGAGGCAAATATGACCGTTTCATGAGATTCATGCAAAACTTTGTACCTCTGGATTCAAAGGAAAATATTATTTGACTCCAAAGGGAATATTTACCATGCTCTATTATTTAATTTGCAAAAAACAATGAAATGCAGACATTTTGAGACAAACACATGTGACAGCATCTGACACTACTGAATGTGCAGTTATGTTGTTCAAGGACCGACAAGATGCCTTTTTACAAAAGCATATTTTGGTGTAAGATATATTGATCTAGAACATAATTATCATGCTTGGATTGATTTTGTTGGTGAATATGAATTCCTTGTAAAGATGTCCACTAGATTGGTTTGGCTTTGACCATCTCCAGACTCTTTCATTGATGTTTTTTCTTTGCCACTGTCACACTTCAGCAGTCACATTGATCTCATTGTTTACTTCAGACAAGCAGTTATATGCCACAACACAAACAGCATTCGTGCCCTGCTGCCAGCCGTTGCACTTTTCAGTTATTTTGCATGGTACTAAATAAAAATATTATGTTGTACAAATATCTTCAAGTGTCCACAAGTTATGGTATTTTATGTAATTTGGGCTATCAGTTCGTTAAAACTGATCCTTCATTTCAAATAATTTTGCACAAAATGCTGTTCTAACTTTGTGAATTGTAATATGTTTATGCAATATACACAACAGCCACTAGATGTCCTTGTTGAGCAATTAGATATTTTTTCCAATAAGACAACAAATATCACATTAAAGGGATAGTTCATCCAAAAATGAAAATTCTGTCATTAATTACTCACCCTCATGTCGTTCCAAACTCGTAAGACTTTCGTTCATCTTCGGAACACAAATGAAGATCTTTTTGATGAAATCTGAGAGCTTTCTGTCCCTCCATTGACAGCTACACAACTACCACTTTGACGCTTCAAAAAGTTCATAAAAAGATCGTAAAACTAATCCATATGAATTGAACGGTTTAGTCAAAATTTTCTGAAGAGACTCGATCGCTTTATATGAAGAACAGAATGAACTTAGGCTTTCATTCACATCTAAACATTCATCAACTCACACATCAGTTGTGGTAGACAGAAGCTCAAGCATGTTCGCTTGACGCGCGAGAACCAATGAGGTTCATTCTCGTGTAACGCATCACATTTGAGCTTCAGCAAGAACCAATGAGGTTCATTCTCGTGTAACGCATCACATTTGAGCTTCAGCAAGAACCAATGAGGTTCACTCTCGTGTAACGCATCACGTTTGAGCTTCAACAAGAACCAATGAGGTTCATTCTCGTGTTACGCATCACGTTTGAGCTTCAACAAGAACCAATGAGGTTTGTTTTCAGGGTGAACCATCCCTTTAAGAATAAATAAATAAAATGAACTAAACATCTATTAATCAAATTGGATTAATGATGTTAAAGATAAAACTTTTTTTTTCTTCCCCAAAACAAATTCAATCAAGACACTTTTGGATTATCAATGAATGAATGAGACACCGAAATTTACATGTAAATAAAAATATAGTAATGGCCAACTATTAAAGTGTTGAATATATTAAAGTGTTGACTATATTAAATATAGTAATGGCCAACTATCAACTATTAACTTCCTAATTGGCTTACAACTCACCATATGTAATTGGACTTACTACATGCTATAACTACACAGTGACTATAATGCCATGTGTTTTATGTGTTGTAAATATCAGTTTATTAGACTGTCTGCTCCCCATTATTTAGGAACCTTACAATGAAACAAAGGCAGGGTCTTCCTCTAAATTTAGCCTTTTATCTATCATCCAAACATGTTTCCCGTCGTGATAAATTAACGCATCCCTCATTTCCCTTGATCCATAAAAACATCAGGAAATCACCATTCCATATTCAACGAGCAGCGCACTGCATTCCTATTGGCCGAGAAAGACAACATCCGTTGCTTCCGTCAACCAATCATTTGAACGAAGGGAGGAGCCAATGAGAAAAACAACGGTTATTCATCTATCAACCAATCAGCGGGAAGTTGAAGGGCCATCCGCCAATCAGCGGCGTCGGGTGGATAGGTGTTGTGTGCTGCTGGTTCTCCGAGGCGCTGGAGGGTGGGGTGCGATTCCACAAGCGCAGCTGGTTTGGTCGGATTTACTGTTGAGTTCACGGGTGAGTCGAGCTTATATCAGGCGCTGTCTTTAAACTAATTAATGTGATTTCGTTTTGAAGAGGGTTGGTTTTGCAATGGCTGGACTGAGCCTATGGGAAACCATAGATTCATGTTTAATTTTGTCATTAAGTTCAAAGATGATGCAGGCAGAGTAGCTCGTTAGCGTAGCACCAGCTGTTCATTACTTTGAACTGCATTGGTGATGGTCTCAACTTTGACCCTAAACTGTCACGTTATATGTTTTATGATGGCGTGGTTAATAAATGCATAATATTACTTCTGACACAAATTTGTACTGTTTTATTATTATTATTCCTTTTGCAATTAACATGAAGTTGTTAGTTTGCTAAGCACACTTCCTGTTCTTAGAGAAATATGTTTAGGATGCAAGGTGCAACTTCTACATCAATGTTAGACAATTAGTCCACATGTTGAACAAATTTATTTGCACGAAGAAATAAAATATTAAATGGGCTGCAAAGCCATTTTCTGCCTTGAGGGGGAGAAACAAGCAAACAAAAGACAATTGAACAGTCTGGTGCAATTAAAAATGCAGTAATCTGCAACACAAGGAGCTTAAAGACTGCATGTTTAACATTTCAGTGCTTCTTTAGAAACGTTTACCTGACACACAGTCGGGTTCAAAAGTCTGAGATCATTAGTTTGCATTTTCCCATTGCTAATTATATTATCAGCATGTGAAATTAATTTAAAAATGCATATGAATTTCAGCATGCTTTAGTATTTATTTTGTGCATGACAGCAGCACTGGAGCTGTCATGATTTCAGATCTTCTAAAGTGCAACTAAATCTTCAGTGGAAGAAAAAATTCTGTATGTACTAAGAGTCACATGATCAATGTCACTAATTTACTTTGATATTGATTTAATTTGGTTAATAGCCTACAGTAGCGGAGAATGTGAAATGGAGAATACAGCACGTTGCACTTAACTGTATTTTCCTTTTTTTTAAGTGATTCCAATCATATTTCAAGCAATTAAAAACCATCATGGTGAACGGAGCACATCTGAAGTGTCTCAGTGGAAGAGAATAATTTATCGGCTTTAATATATCGGCCACATTTTCTTATCGGGCCGATAGCGATAACATTAAAAATAAACGATATATCATGCATCTCTAAAAAAAGAAATAAAAATCAAGAAAGTTTTCACTGCGGTCTGACTTTTGGACCCCTCTGTATATACACTTAATTTAATTAATTCATTTATTTTTTGCTGACCAATAGTTTTTGTATTGTGCTATACAGTATTGATTAGTATATTGTCCAGGCTGATTAAATGGGCAATATTTGGCCATTTTTGAGATTACTGGCATCAGTCAATTATCATACCCACTTGATTATCATGTTATCAAGTTTCAAAACAATATCTGTTTTCACACTTGTATAAATGAAATATTGTGTAAAATAAGAAAGAGTTCATTTACTTTCAGCATGTGTACATTACATTTGCTAATTAAACAGTATTATTAGCTTATCAAATCTATATCCATATTATATCGAATCTCAACCCAGTATCAGCCACTGAATACTCAACCAGTAGTGCAGTCATATACATCTAATCTCTTGTAAGTTTTAGAAATTTATTTATTTTTTTAATGTATGTTCATTGTCCTGGCTCAGTGAGTTTTGCTTCCTTCAACTCACGTATATTTGTTCATCTGAATCCTATACTAATCAGTATATAGAACATCAACCTATGTTTTCCGAAAATATCTTGTTTTTTTTTTATCACATTATGAATGAATTACACTGTAAATTTACTCTAGATGTGATCATTTTCTACAGACAAACTGTAGTGTAGTGTTGGTTTACTGTTTATATGAAGCCGTTTTAAAGAATGAGAAATACCCTCACTAATATTTTTCCACTTGTAGTGTCACTTTGTTTAAAAGTACGAAACTTCATCAGAGTGACTAGACCTTTGCTCATGACCTGGATAGATTTATCTATCTGTTTTGACTCTAAAAAACATAGATTTGATTGATTGGAGAGACTACCTTGTAAAGATGTCATACTATATACATTAACAAGAGCCATATCTAAACATTGTGTTATGTGTATGTATATAATAAATAAAATCACAGCGCTCATTGCAATGCAGAGAAGAATAATGAGCCATTGACCCGTCACATAGATATCTCATATATAAATATATATAATATATTATAATTCAGTGTGTAATGCTTTGAAAGAAGTCTCTTCTGCTCACCAAGGCTGCATTTATTTGATCAGCAATACAGTAAAAACTGTAATATATTGTGAAATAGTATTACAGTTTTTCTATTTGAATATATTTTAAAATGTAATTTATTTCTGTGATCAAAGCTGAATTTTCAGCATCATTGCTTCATGATTACAGTCTTCACATTACAGTCTTCAGTATCACATGATCCTTCAGAAATCATTCAAAATTTGCTGATATGCTGCTTAATTAATGTCATTATATTATTATTTATTATATTACAGACTTTATTTGTGCGTAAAGAGCAGGTCGATCTAAATTTAGCAGGAAAGATAAACAGTTTAGTCATATATTGGAATATCTGTGCCAACCCATAACATGTTTATGAACACATTTTTTTTTTTACCCTTGCATGAAATGTGAACTAATATATCACAATAAAAAGTATGGATAAATGTTATGCCAAGATGCAGGCCTGTCTTTAGAAGACACCTATGAGTTTTTTCCCTAGGTCCTATGAGGAGCGATGACCTCTAAGGTATATTCATAAATATAATACATCATATATAATTTATAATTATGTATTTGGGAAGAGGCTAAATTACTCCAACAACCTGGCTCAAATGTGAAGTACCCCTCCCAAAGTCACATGACTGTAGTTCCGTGAATCACCTGTGAAGTCGCTGTTGAGCCAGAGAGACACACATCCATATTACTTACACACACACACACAGGATTTACACTGAGAACATTAAGCAGGCAGACGGCAGGGAACATCCCCGACGTCCCTTTCCTAGTCCGTTCGAGTATTTCACAGAGCCAAATGCCCGGTCCGACCCAAGCTCTGTCCCCCAATGGAGAGAACAACAACGACATCATTCCGGATAACAACGGCACCAACATCATTCCCTACAGAAAGAACACAGTGCGCGGAGAGCGCGCCTACAGGTACACCACTGCCATTACCATCCGCCGGCCGCTTTACAAAGAAAACCCGCTTTAAACGAGCTACTATCAATGCATTCATCCGAAAATATCAAGATCATTCGTTTAAATCCATGCATTTCCAATGCACTCGCTCTGGGTTAACCCCAAACTCCCATTATGGCTGCGTTATATCTACCGTTATTGGTGGGGCTTTTCCTGAGCCAGCTATGGCGTTTTCCCGATGGTGCAATCATCAAGAAACCATGTTAAAAGCTTTTTAGGGAACGCGTTCGTGCTTTGAGGGTTTTCCCCAAACATTACGCATATGTTTTAGGATGTATGTATGTTGGGATGTAGGCTGACAGGGTGCTTTCCCAGGTTTTGACAGTGCATGGCCTGTATGTTCACGAAGCAGTCAGCCATTGCGTAATGTAATTCATTTCATCCTAACCCCAAAATGTGTTCGTATTGTCGGCTGTGTCGTGCATATCGTGCCTAATACTAGGTAATATTTCGTGCATGAGTAAAAAAAATGATTACGTGTTTTACGGGACTATAAACATGTTTTAGGTTGATGGCTTTTGTTGACAGTGATTTTTTTTTCCCTCCCCCTTCATTCCAACATCTCTCTAAACTGTTTATCTTCCCTGCTAAATTTAGATGAATCTGCTCTTTAGGCACAAAAGCACTTATGTCTGGAAATACAATGCGCTTTTAAGCTCATTAAAGCCAGGAGAAATTAATAAGGAGGTAGATTTGTCATCCTGGAGAGAGTTTTAAAAGAAATCCTGAATAAGAGATGTGGGTTTTCTTGAGGGATTCGGTTCATTATTCATATAATGATGCACTAGGAATTCAAGGGAAATGGGATTGATGTGGATATTTCTGAAGAGATCTGAAATTGGCTTCAGTCAGGGTACTTTATTACAAACAAGCTGAGATGATCTTTGATATGTTCTTATGCTTAATTGTGATATTTTATAACTGGATGTGGACAGACAGTGTTAATTTGTTATAGTTTTTAAAATTATTATTATTTAGCAATCAGTTTGTACTAGGGATTCATTATATTTCAGGACCATGTCCATTATAATCTGATTAATTTTCAATGCTTGAGTTTTTTTTTTTTTTTTTTTACTTATTTTTGCTATCATAAAATTATTATAAATAATAATTCATATAAGAGATAAATCATTATAAATCATAATAAGAGATGTCCCACTGTTTAACTTTCTAAAAAATAATAATAATCTGTCTGTGTATTATAAAGTTGCCTAAATTAATTTAAACATTTGGATCATCGATTTTACATTGACAAGACTGATGTAAGAGTTTAGTTTGCTTTTATTTATTTTTAGACAAGATAGTTCAGATTTTTAGTACCGGTCATAAATAGATTTTCAGCCATAACAGGAAATTAATTATCAACTTCTATCATGTTGGCAAGAATTTTAATATTGGTATGTATAGACTGTCTGCTTTAACATCAGAAACTGTTCTGAGAAGGAAAATGACTGTATTTGTGCATACATTAAAAAGTACTTTATTGAACCTTTTTCATTAGAATTTTTTAATATTTAGTTTTGAGTGGGATAGATCAAATTGGTGAGCTTACAATTGTGTATGAGAACAAAGAAAGCTCCAAAACTTCTGTTTAGCATTGTGGAGTGCTCTGTCTGTGGCCTATACCATGATATTTACTTGCTGATTTCCTAGTTGACATTAGGGTCATGTTACACCATGTTTACAGGCAACACTAGGCAATGCTAGATAGCAGGAAAAGAGAATAAATTCAGTAACATGTAAATCATAAGCCTTTTGTTGTGTCAGTTTAGTTTCTAAATATTAGAAATATTCCAAACGCGTTGCAGTTGCACAGTTTTATGTTTTTAGTCACAAAGTATTATATAGTTGCGCAGACTAAAGGCCCGTTCACAACAAGGACGCTAACAATAAAGATATGCTTCTAAAAATCATTCTAACTGCAAACGAATAACAGAATCCACACCACAACTGTAACGAGAACGGCACAGAGAAACAATATCGTTGGAATCACTTTCAGAACGATTTTTTTCCAGCTGATAAGCGATAAAAACATTGACAGCCAATCAGAATCCACATGACTTCAAAGAGCTCAAGCATTTAAAGCGGCAGAGGACAAAACTGCAGCGTTACTGTGGACTCTAATATATAGTAATCTTAATAGTTATCATTCTTGGTGTGAACGGGAATTAAACTAGATTTGGTACATCCTCTTGTTATAGTGTTCTTTAAGTAGTATTGTCTGGTTCAGTCAATAGCAGAGCTGATAGTGACGTCCAGACTTTGAGCTATCCTTCACTACATCTGCACATGATTCAGATGATGATGATGATGATGTGTCTCGTCCACAGCTGGGGGATGGCGGTCAACGTGTATTCTACCTCAATCACCCAGGAGACTATGAGCAGGCATGACATCACGGCCTGGGTGAACGATCTGGTCAGTCTAAACTACACTAAAGTGGAGCAGCTGTCATCAGGTATTTGAAACTCCCAACTTAAACTACCACTGACACTCATTAGACACAAAGACCAATAATCCCGGGGGATTTACACTTAAGGCATTTCGCTAGTGCCCGTCTGCTCGGCCGTAGGGCGGCTGCTGCTACCTTTAAACATTTGTGTTACGCGTTTGTCTGCTCTGTAAAGCTGTTGTAAATTCTCAGCTGCTTTAGGTAAAACAGCCATGATTTATACATCCGGGAATAGAGTAAATCACTTTAAATACATTAAACGAGAACTTCTTTATTACAGCCAAAAAAACAAACAAACAAAAAGACATGTAAAGCTTTGCGTCGTCTAATAATAGTGCTTTTTCTATTTATCTAAAACCATTTAATTGAAATGAAATAAAATATAAAAAGCCAAGTAACATTTTTTTTATTTCTAAAATGACTAAAACTGAAATAAAAACGAATTAACTATTAATAGTCTAATTTAATATGTCTATATTAAAATATATAGAATGGAAAATGTATAGAAATGATAACAACTATAGTAGTATCTCAGTGATACTAAAATAACACTGGTTTATAGCATTAAATGTATTGTGTGCAATGTTACATGCTATATTTAACTTTAAACAATTTATTCTAATCCTTTTATAATTATTATACAAGCAATTTTTTATGATTGTCTAATATTTTTCATGAGACTACGTGGACATTTTTCATACCACAGGACTATTTAAATAGCTAAAAGGTCATCTAAAAAATAAAAAGTTTCCTTATAGATTCATTTTAATCATTAAAAAATTAGTTCTTCTCATCTTTCATCAAGTACTTTTACTTTTAATCTGAAATGTCTATGTTACTTTTGATGACCGCTATGATTAAGTGTCGTTTACATTTATTTAATTAGTTGTTTGAAATTCAGTCAGGTGAAATTCTCGATCCGTTCAATCCTTTGTGTGATTTTAGTTTGCCGGAGAAATGGGATTTCAGAAGGAGTTTGATGAACATTAAAAATGGAATTATGTTGGTGAATGGTAAATATAGGCTAATAAACTCCAATAATTAAGCTAAAAAATACTGACATTGCACACATAGCATTATTTATATTTGTAAATATAGGCTTATGTATAAGTAGTTTATAGTTTTGGGATATATATCTTTACCAGGTAATTGTGATTTAGAGACCTAGAAAAGTCATGGAAATTTATGAAATCTTTAAAAATATGATTCAATAATAAATGACACTAAAATATTCTTGTATATTAATAAATATAGTTATTTTCTAGTTAAATAGTTAAAATAGGACTAAATGTTGTTGTTTTTTGGTCAAGCGAACCGAACTACAAGTGTGAACACACCCTTTTTAAATGTTTTATGTCATGAATTTGTAAATGCCAAGGATTGTTATGAGCTCCACCAATATCTATAAAATGATTCTAATCTTTATCCATCAATCATGCAATTGAGTCATTAAAAGTCATCTGTCGAAATATGTTTGAACGTTGACTAGTGATATCAAACCGTAGATCTTTGCGACATAAGACTTCTATGCTTTAGCATGACATCACATGGGGCTTAATTTAGCTCAGCATAAGCACAGTTCAGGCCAGAAGTATTTAAAGATCTCAGAGACACTGAATATCCTCTGGAACGGGTCCAGGTCTACCTAGACGGGCTGAAGACATTGATTTACATGACGTTGCACTGGCATTTTAAATTACGTCCTTGGAGTCAAATGCATCCTCCCTTTTAAGTGCCCTTGTTTTAGTTCTCCTGATCGAGCAGATTAAGTTTACTTCAGAGGAAATTCCACTGTTAGATGAACGTGAAACTGAATCTAAATCTGGTTGAAAGTTTTGGAGATGTGAAAGATGCGGAATGAGTCCTACAGATTGTCTTGTCAGCAAAACCTTGTTCGCAAAGCGAATCATTTGCGCATGACGTTACAGGAGCAGCGTACTGCCAGTTCATGGACATGCTGTTTCCCGGCTGTATCAGTCTTAAGAAGGTGAAATTCCAGGCCAAGCTGGAGCATGAATACATCCACAACTTCAAACTCCTGCAGGCCTCCTTCAAGAGGATGAATGTTGACAAGGTGAGACAAGCATGAGGGCGTTGCGCTTGCACTATAACCGCTGAACGGACCACAGCGTTGTGTTACGGAAATAAAATCTGATCAGAATCACCAGAGGAAAGTACATTTTTTAGCATGAAAGAAAGTTGTGGTTTTATCTGATTAGAAAATGCATGAAAGACCCCAAAAACCCCAGGAAATGTTTTTTCAATTTCCGAAAAACGATGCTGTTTTACAACGCATAAAAGGCTATAACCACTTATTTGACGAGATTTAAGAGATTTCAACCACACATTGAAGTTCACTTGAGATTTGAAGTTAATATTTCAATAATTTAACAACTCATTCAAGTGCTCACGGCTCACTGATGTCGGTTAATTGTCACATGACGTTCAGGTAAACAAATGTTTTCAAAAATGTTTTATTTTTATCGTTTTTATGATAAAATAGATTTTCAGTTAGTATTTTTTATGGTTTCATTAATTATTAGCACCAATTCCCTGCATTTCCCACCAGGAAACCCCAGATTTAACTAAATAACTATAAATCATCTGTATTTGTTAAGTAGATTTATTTTTATTTATTTTTTCACATTTAAGGTCCTTGCACACTGAGTCCAAAATTTTCGTATGTGTTTTTTTGTATCCGTGATTCGTTGCCTCTGAATTGTCAAAACACCATTCAAAATGCTTGCTACTGATGCGAAAAACGCAGAAAATCGAACCCGATCCAATTTTTTTTATGACGGACGGAAGTTTCGCAGGCAGTGTGTAAGCATGATTGACATAACGCGAGGTCGTATTGATTTTTTAACTTTACACTCACATCCTGTTCCTCTTCCTCTTAGATTATCCCTGTGGAGAAGCTCGTCAAGGGGCGATTTCAAGACAACCTGGACTTCATTCAGTGGTTCAAGAAGTTCTTCGACGCCAACTACGACGGGAAGGAGTACGACCCGGTCCAGGCCAGACAGGGCCAGGATGCCATTCCCCCTCCAGATCCCGGGGAGCAGATCTTCAACCTGCCAAAGAAATCCCTCCATGCCGCCTGCTCTCCCACCGCAGGTCTGTTCGGGCTCGTCATTCATTAACAATCATAATTAATCAACTGGCAAATTGACATCTACTAAATGTCGAGCCTCCTGCATCATGGCGTCTGTTAACTTGTGTGCAGGAGCTACTAGATCAGCCAGTTCAACTCCTAAATCCTCCACCTCCACCTCCACCTCCCGACCCTCCTCTGCCAAAAAGATTCCTGTGATGTCATCGACACCCGCTAAGGGAGAGAAGGAGCTGGAAGCCCAAGTAACACAACTAGGCGAACAGGTGGACACCCCTAACCCTATTAACACTATTAAACTCTTTAAATAGACTGTTTGAGCAATCAAGAACATAATAGCTGTAAGTGCTAAACGAGACCGTGAGATAAGATGCTATTTTAGTGGATCAGTTTGGAAGATTTTTGTCTAAATGTATTCTTGCATTGATTTTAGCCTTGATACTTGATACACTACTTAGACAGCTTTTTAGGTATTAGTGAGCTAGATGGGATTTTTGGGCATCGAAGCCTATATTCCTAGACAGCATATAGGGCACCTAGTGTGCCGTTTTCCTTCTTCCTTCATCTTTCTAGATCATCTTTCTTATGATATAAAAGGCATCTTTTTAGATCTTATTACGACATAGGCTTCTTTCAACATCATGGGCATCTTTCTAGATCTTGTGACATCATAGGGGCTGTTTACACCTGGCCACTTCATGCGTTTTCTCAGATCGGATAGCTATCTGATTTATCAAAACGATTCCATTTACACCTGGTCACATAAATGTGTTTTTGCGAAACGGATTTAATCCGATCTTCAATTCCCGCGCTATATATGCAGATTTAATGGAGTGCACGTCACCGAAAGCAACAGATATGAGCTGCATTTTATTGATCATCAGCTAAAATTTCAAAATCAAAGACCGCAATAAGAGAGAGCGGCAACAGCCCTGGTAAGATCATTTTGTTTCTTTACTTTTAATGATGATGATTGTGTGTTAAGCGTCTTACTTTCACTTTGATTTGCGATAGTTTGCACGTTGGTTTGATGAATAGATGCTTCTCATCTGTGGTGATGCGTGTTCCAGTAGCGTTGTCATATCTGGCAATAACATTACATATAGCCTATAGCACGCTCTCACACATTTATTTTTTTTGCATTTTTGGGAGGAGTACAGTTTACATATGTGGTTTCAACCACCAGATGCATTTACACTTGTCCAGTTTCGTCTGGAATGCGGCCCAGACCTCCTCCTGAAGTGGTTTGAGCGATCGGATTCAAATCCGTCTGGAATGCGTTTTGGAGGGCATTTACACCTGGTCTTTTCACGATCGGATAGCTATCCGATCTGGGAAAACGCATGAAGTGGCCAGGTGTAAACAGCCCCATAGGCATCTTTCTAGATGTTCTTATCCTTTTTTCACATCATACTCATCTTTTTAGGTCCTCTTACAACATCATAGGAATCTTTCTAGATCTTACGATATCATAGGCATCTTTTTAGATCTCTTTATGACATCATACTCATCTTTTTAGATCTCTTTATGACATCATAGGCATCTTTTTAGATCTCTTTATGACATCATACTCATCTTTTTAGATCTCTTTATGACATCATAGGCATCTTTTTAGATCTCTTTATGACATCATAGGCATCTTTTTAGATCTCTTTATGACATCATACTCATCTTTTTAGATCTCTTTATGACATCATAGGCATCTTTTTACATCTCTTTATGACATCATACTCATCTTTTTAGATCTCTTTATGACATCATAGGCATCTTTTTAGATCTCTTTATGACATCATACTCATCTTTTTAGATCTCTTTATGACATCATAGGCATCTTTTTAGATCTCTTTATGACATCATACTCATCTTTTTAGATCTCTTTATGACATCATAGGCATCTTTTTAGATCTCTGACATCATACTCATCTTTTTACATCTCTTTATGACATCATAGGCATCTTTTTAGATCTCTTTATGACATCATAGGCATCTTTTTAGATCTCTTTATGACATCAAAGGCATCTTTCTATGTTCATATGGTATTAAAGGCATCATTCTAAATCTTATGACATCATATGCATCTTTATAGACGCTATCATGACATCATAGACTTTTTTTTTTGTACCTGTGATTGACAAGTTTTTGGGAACCTAGTGAACTTTATTCTGACATCATGGGCTGTCTCTGCATTTTTGGACTTGCTTCCCTTCACAGCTTTTTTTTTTTTTTTTTTTAACATGTGCTGTTAATCTAGACAGCGTTTTTGGCCATCAAATCCTGTATTCCTAGACAGCATGTGCTGTTTTATGCATTTTAAACTTTGTGGAGCTTTTTTAAACCTCATAACCTGTTGACCTATAAAGCATTTCTGGACACCTAGTGAGCTGCCTTGTTAGACATAACTTTTTGAAATCATTTGCATCAAGGCTTTCATTCAAAAAAAAGTAATGCACTGTTAATTATGTACAATAAACAAGTAAAGGACTTTTATTGGATCATACAAAATAACTAAATTCTGAAAAGGCTGCTAAAACAGGAAGTAGAAGTGCATCTACTCAATGAAGAGTTATGTTGTTTAGAAGCATGTCTATAAAGCAATAACCAGCTTTTACTGTCCATTGACAGCAGAACCGTTCTGAACTGTTGTGTCTCTCCACTGCTGTAGCTCAATACATTAAAGCTAGCACTAGAAGGAGTGGAGAAGGAGCGGGATTTCTACTTCGGGAAGCTGAGAGAGGTGGAGCTGTTGTGTCAGGAGCACGGCCAGGACAACGGGCCCTTCGTGGAGAGACTCATGGAAGTGCTGTACTCAGCAGATGACCAGGTCAGTGCTTCCTGTGGGGGGTTTTGTCATCAGCACAGTGAGCATACACTTTATATGTGTGTTTCTATATTGTACTTTTCTGCTCATTTTTACTTTTAATAAAACATCACCTTTTATTGTTATTAAGCATTACACCTATTTATGTATGTGTGTATTTATTACATCACTTTTTTTGCTCTATTGCCTTTTAATAAAACATCACACCTTTTATTATTATTTTTATCTTTTAATAAAACCACACCATTGTTTTTTTTAATATTATTTAATATTTTCTTTTTATAAGACAACACAACTTTCTTTTTTATGTATGCATTCATTCATTTATTTTACTTTTTTTAGTCATATTCCAAACTAATGTAGCATTTTCCCTCGATGTCCACTTATGAGTTTGGACAAGGTAAAAAAATGGTCATAATTTAGTTTTTCTTTGTTGTTTCTTTTATCCTCTATCTGACAATCAGAATTAAACAGGATATTTTTCTATAAATGACCTGTTATTGTTAACATACTGCATACTACTACTTTAGTTCAAACTTTAACCCATTTAATCCCAAATTTTTCCCAGAGATGACATATATGAGTTTGTGTGGTTATTTGTAAGTATATTAAACAATCAATGTCAATAATGTAAAAAATCATGGATCCAGGATACTATGCATCCTGATAAAGTTCCCTTGGCCTTTGGAATTAAAATAGCCCCACATCATCACATAGCCTTCACCATACCTAGAGATTGGCATGGTTTTATTTCAGTTAGCCTAAAAGCTGGTTTGATTTGCATTGAGAGATGATCTTATGGAAAGTACTCCTGGATCCATGAAGTAACTGGCCTTTAAAAAAAAAAATCTGCCAGCCTCTATGGGAATTTAACATAGGGGTGTCCAGACTTATGCACCCTGTATTTTAAGGAAGAACATTTATTTATTTACGATACATTATTCATTCACAAAGAAAATTGGTGTCCTTAAAGGTTGGATTTTTCCTAATTTTTTTAATTCAGGCATTAAGTTCAATTTCCAAAAGATGATTTTTTATTCCTCTTTTTAGTCAACTTTAGCATGGGTGTCTAAACTTATGCATAGCACTGTATGTTGTTAAACTACTATACTAGGACAAACTGACATTATCTAAAATGCCAAGATCCCCCTAAATAACTAACAAACAACTGTGTGTGTGTGTGTGTGTGTGTGTGTGTGTGTGTGTGTGTGTGTGTGTGTGCAGGAGGCCAGCGGTGAGGAACATGAGGCTCCGGCTCAGGAGGAGGACGTTCCTGACGACACACAGGACGAATACTGAACACACATGCACTCAGTCAGAAAACTACTTTGGGTTCACTTTCTCAAACTCATGACGGTTTATTTCTCATTTGCTCTGGTGGTGAAGAAGTGAGACAAAGTGGCCAAATATTCAGAGGTGTCTTTTGTCCAATTTTTGTTTTCCTTCATTAGCCCTGTTTAATTGCATCATTACTATTATGAACATGTATCTGACAGCAGCTTAAATGGTGAATCTTGTCTGTGTAAAGCCCTTGATAACGACCACTGCGCAGCAACCACGTTTGGTTTTTACTTTACCGTACTTTTTCCATCTCACTACACCGATGAAAGAAAATTGATTTCTTAAGCCGTTTGTTTTTAGATGTGACATCAAATCATACAATTTTAAAATACTGCAATAAGAGTAGTTTAAAGAGCTACCAATACCATTTGTGAAATAAAACCTCCTGTTAGATTCCTGACCATTGGTTACTATAGTAAATTTTGCATTGGAATATAATGCATAATGCATTTCATTTGGAAACGTTGCTCTGTTTTTCACCTTATTAGATTACATACAGTATATATATAATTTTTTTTTTTTTTTTTGGCTAATTGTGTCTCAACTTCACAGAGGTGGAAGCCAATCACAGTGTTTGATAGGAAGCATTTCATTTGAACTGTGCAATCGGTATTCTGTGTCTAAACATGTTTAACTTTATATGTACAGTAAAGAAACGGCCATCATCTGAAGAAAACAATGCATATTGAAGAATTTTTTTAACTGTCGTTCTAAAGCACAGGTTTTAGCGTAAGATCTTCTGAACAGAAAACATTCTCGTGATCTCCTGATACTCGTCAATATTCTCCACAGGTCAACGCTTATGTCATTTATTATTGTGTACAATGAAAAGGAATGTAAACATATGTACTGTTAATAATTATAAATAGACAATGTTTTTTTTTTATTTCCCTCACAGTATCTCCCCTTATGCATTCCCCAAATGTGTTGCATGTTTGCATTTTATTTGTGAATAACTTGACCTGCTTTTTACATATTTAATAAAAAAGAAGAAAAAAAAACCTAACTATGTTAAATGTTTTTTTTTTTTTTATGTTTAACTTGCTGTTTTAAATCTCTGAAGATATGGATAGACTTGCACTAATAAAACCCTTTCATTTTCAAAAGGAAGAAATTATTGGTTTTTATTATGAATAAGTTGCCATTTATTTGGGGTAAAACTATTAGTTTTGTCCACTATTGTAGACATGCTTTATTTAATATCTATGAGATTATGCATACCACTGTTTTAAGTAGTTTAAATATCTTACATGAGACACCAACAACATTTCTTAAATATCAAATGAGGATGTGGTCATTAAAATAATAAAAATATACAACTCCTGAGACTCTCTTAAGGGGATTTAAAAAAATAACTTTTTCATAACAGCTGACACACAAATCAACACGTTTCATGGAAAAGGGAACATTAGGTATATTATTTTCAGTTAGTATTTTATTGATTTTCACCTTATTTTCATATGAACAAACGTCTTAAGAGAACAGAGTAGGATGTCTTTGAAAAGAAAAACTATTTGTTCGTTCATAATGATGATAAAAACCGTTGCATTTGTACTATGTATTTATTTATGTATTATTTTGGCAGCTTTGGAGCTCCACAATGCAGTAGCAGTGCTGAGCCTGCGAGCGTTACATGACTCTGATGACCGCCAGGTGTCAGTAGCGCGCAGCGTAATAAACTAAAAGAGCGGGAGAGACGAACCGAAGAAGAAACTGACCGTGCAGTTTAGTGAACTACAGCCCAACAATGTAAACAGTTATAATAAGCCCTGTTTGAGGGAAAATTAAGTTATAACATGATGGCCAAGGTAAG
This sequence comes from Abramis brama, assembly GCF_963993115.1. Lineage (NCBI taxonomy): Eukaryota > Metazoa > Chordata > Actinopteri > Cypriniformes > Leuciscidae > Abramis > Abramis brama. The sequence continues at coordinate 24,912,090 of NC_139986.1, read as the reverse complement.
CGATCAATAAAACACTTTGTAAACACACTTTCTCAAACTTTGTAGATGTTTGGGAGAACCACTTGTATGCTTTTATTCGCTGTCATTCCATTTGAAGTGTATTTATCCACTGCAACATGCAGAAGTAATGAAAACTCCGTAAAACTAGAAATATAAATCACAAAATTAAGCTAGAGATAGAAAAACTAAAGCGACCAATATATTATTATGCATATACATTTTCAGAAAAGAATATGGACACACCTACCTTATTCTGTATTAATATTTTCCATATTTTAGAAAAATAGTTGTCATGCAAACTGAAATAACATGAGTTAAAAATTATGTAGTGACCATAAAATGTTAATCAAATAAAATCTAAACTACAAACCTATTTTCCAGTGACCTCCCTTTGTCTAATTTAACAATATGTTAAGCAAATAAAATCAAAACTACTAACCTATTTTCCAGTGACCTCCCTTTGTCTTAATTAACAAAAAAATTTAAACTATTTTATATATATATATATATATATATATATATATATATATACATGTTTGTGTGTATGTGGTTTCAGCGTAAGAGAAACCTGGACATGAGGTGTGTGTTATTCCCAGACGATTTGAAGGACTATTTTATAAACTATTTTATATATATATATATATATATATATATATATATATATATATATATATATCCATGTTTGTGTGTATGTGGTTTCAGCGTAAGAGAAACCTGGACATGAGGTGTGTGTTATTCCCAGACGATTTGAAGGACACTTTCAGAAAGGCGGGAAAACCCTCTGCCAGAACATCCACTCCTGCCACCAAGAGCTGGGAGAGATGCGGGGACAGTTTCCTGGACACATCTGTCGTCCAAGTGTGTTACGCTACGTAGACCTCAGGTCATGCTGTTGCTCTTCTACACACTTGCACTGAACGTCGTGTGTTTGTATTTCAGAAGCTGCAAACATCAGAGAAGAAGAGCAGAAATGCACATAATGTGGCGCTGGCGTCTGTTTCTGGTAACACAACCGATTGATCAATCTATAAAGTGTGAATTAATAGTCATTCAGAGATTTATAATTAGATGAGAAGTGCAACAATATCATCAATAAGATATTCTGTTCCATATATTTAGACTACTATTAAATTTAGGGCGTGGGAAGATTTTAAAAAAAAAATCGTGATTTTTTTTTTTTTTTGTTGGTAAAACTAATATTATTAAGTATTATTTTAATTTAATAAATATTAATATATTGTTTTCTATTTGAATATATTTTAAAATGTAATTTATTCCTGTGATTAAAGCTGAATTTTCAGCATCATTACTCCAGTCTTCAGTGTCACATGATCCTTCAGAAATCATTCTAATGTGATGATTTGCTGCTCAAGAAACATTTCTTATTATGATCAATGTTGAAATCATTTGTGCTGCTATATATTTTTCAGGATTATTTTATAAATAGAAACTTCAAAAGAACAGCATTTATTTGAAATGGAAATCTTTTGTAAACACTTGTGATAAACGAAATGCGTCCTTGCTGAATAAATGTATTGATTTAAGGGAAAAGAGATGCTGGCACAGATGAACCGGTGCACATTGCCTGGAGCTCCAGTGAAGAGGAAGAAGCAGACAATGATAGTCATCCTCCTCCTCGTCTGGCTGTCACACAGGCACCACATCGGCCCAGAGCGCACAAACAACATCCTGTTGACTATCACAGGAGTCTGCGGATGTTCAGCACTGGCGTAGGTGAGAACAGAGTTGCTTTTGATGATGAATTGTTTTGCAATAGTCTAGAGGTACAGTGGTCTAACATTTAAAATTGAGTGGTGTGCTGTACAAACAACCACAAGTCCATAGGAATACCGTGCAATAAGCATTGAATAATACATTTATTCAGTACAAAAAGGAAAAAGGTAAGAGTGAACAAAGAATATAAATATATGTACAGTGGTTATTTACATTATTTTGTAGGATTAACAATACTACAAGGAGGAAGAGGGGACGCGGGCGGCGCCAAAGAAAAGATAATAACAAAACCAAACGACGTCTGACTTTAACCTTACTAAGAAGAATTAAGAAAGAAAAGAAATAAGTCTTCACTGTCCGTGACGTCCTAACTGATCTTCACTGACTACTCTAAAACCAAAAGTACATGGGGTGGCACTCGCCCCTAACCTAATGTACCAACACAAATTGAAATCTCTACGTGTTGCAGTGTATGTCATGTGACATTCTTATCTGTCTGCCTCTTCCAGGCCTAGTAACATACCGTGTGAACACTATACAAACTATGTTACATACAAAGGGGAAGAAACGAATACAAGAATGGCTTTTTAACATACACTTAAGTCAAGCAACACAAACAAAAGGGTTTACAACAATAAACAGCAGGATAATGTGGGAAAATGACGGACATCGACAAAAAGCAGCGTCTCTAGAGCGAGGTCCGGCGTGCTCTTTTATCTGAGGTGGTCTTTTCTCATTGACGATAGACGTCAGCGGCTGATGAAGATTGACAGACTACTGGACCAATCACGGATACTTAAGAAAGTGAAAGTAAACCAGAAAAGCTGGGAGAAAAACAAAGAAAAACACGTAACACAAGGACGTAACAATATGAATACAGCAGGAGTTTGATTTGACCCGTAGTTTCAGGGTTCAACGTTAAGGGTGGCTTGCTGGCCCAAGGCGAGTGTGACAGCGTTTTGGGCCATCATGTATGCATATTTTTGCTTTGCACAATTTAAAATTTTGCTTGTCGACTAGGTTAAATTATCTGACTGGCTAACACAGATACGTTGCCATCATTTTCTAGGTGTTTATGGAACTCATGTCTGTCTTAGAGTTGCCTTCTATAATTTCTGGCTATTATTAAAAATTGTCTTTTTAAAGTAAAAAAAAAAAAAAAAAGTTTAATAGGGAAACGTGATAGAAATCAAGATTTTAAAAATAATTTAAAATAAATGTAATAATTATAAATCACACATTAGAAATGTAAAATTATGAATCTAAATAAAAAAAGTATCATTTAAAAAAATAAATTGTGTTGGGGCAGTTGGCATGTAAAAATTTGAACTACTATCCTGACATTGCAAGCAAAAACAAAAAAATCCTTACTCTTTTAATTGCATTTGTTGTATCATAAAATGAACAATATAAGATGAAATCCCAAAAAATACAATATGCAGTTGCTCTAGATGGCAGAATTTAATAGAAGTAAAGAATATACTTTTGATTTCCTTATATCAGCATTCCTTATTATTTCTTAGTTAAAGAGTATTAAAGTTCATATTACTCAACAAGTGTAGTGTGATTATTACTTGATAAGTGCTATATCAGGAATGTGGAATGATGTAAAAATGTTCTTGTACAATCAAAACCTTGCGGTTTACAGTTCTAGATGTTCATAACTAGTTTAATATGCACCGGCTTGTTATGTAATCCAGATAACACATGACATTATCTGCTGCATTTCCCTCAGAGACAGATGACCTGCCCTCTATTGATTCAGACAGCGAATTAGAGGAGGACAATTCAGCTTCAAAAGAGCACAGTGACTTTCTAAATCCTGTTCCGGTAAGTCAAGTCAAGTCACTTTCATTTATATAGCGCTTTTAACTATATAGATTCTTTCAAAGCAGCTTTACAGTGATAATAGGAAATTACAGTGACAGAGATTGTTTAGGCTTTACAGCAGCTCTAGATTAGAGTCACTGTCCAGCTAAAGTTAGTTTTGATTGATTGATTCACTTCCATTACAAAGATCATTAGTTATTAACTTAGGGGCCGCTAACACGACACCGTTCCAACAGAAAACACTCAAAACTTATAGTTTTACATTGGCAGAATAATTTTACATGTATTAAAAGTAATTTCATGTTAACTTTAAAAGAAGAACACAAATATTTTTAAATGGGGGGGAAAAAGGAAAATATTAAAATACAGATTTAATGAGAGAAATGTGATCAGGTGAGATATATAGGCACACGGTTGTTCAGTAGGGGGCGCTAGGATTCCTCGGATGAGATGTCTTAAGCGCTCACCAGGGTTCTCAATGTCCCTGCTCCTTTTAGGACTGACCTTTGGCTTAAATATTTATTTGCAACCTTACTTGGTATTAGTTTATTAATATTTGGCATTTTATGTCACTCAAGTCATCTGATTAAAAGATCAAATGTGGCTCAACGTCATATTATTTTCCAAAACAACATGACACATGAAATGAAATAATAATAAGAAATTAGTTTAATGTAATTAATGCTTGTTTAACTCAGATCTGTTGTTTTGCCAGTGCACACAATGCGTCTAATTTCCACTATGCATCTTATAATGGTATATTATGACCTGGTTTCACAGACAGGGCTTAAATTAAGCCAGGATTAGGCCTTAGTTTAATTAGGACATTTAAGATAGCTTTTATAAACATGCCTTAGAAAAAAACATTACTGGTGTGCATCTTGAGACTAAACCTTGACTAACACATTTTAAGATGTTTCAGTGCAAGTTGCTTTTAGTTAAAACAGCTCAAACATGCATTTTAGCCTTGGATAGGCTTAAGCTTTGTCTGTGAAACCGGCCATATCTGTAGTACATATTATCTGAAAGCCGAACTGAAGTAGTCTTAGACATGCTAAATGAAATAAAGCTAAATTAAGTATCTTTAGATTAGATTAGATTTAGATTAGAAATATACCCATCATCATTAAAGGGATAGTTCACCCAAAAATGAAAGTTCTGTCAGTAATTACTCGCCCTCATGTTGTTCCAACCCCGTAAGACTTTCGTTCATCTTCGGAACACAAATGAAGATATTTTTGATTAAATCTGAGAGCTGTCTCACTCCTCCATAGGCTTCTATGTTATTGAAACTTGCCGGCCCAGAAAAGTTAGTAAAGACAATGTTTAAAATAGTCCAAGTGATTACAGTGGCTCAATCTTAAGTTTATCAAGCGACGAGAATACTTTTTGTGCGCAACAACAAACAAAAATAACGACTTTATTCAACTATTAATTTTCTTCTGTGTGGGCCTCGAGTGAGTTCATGTAGTGTAACAGCGCAGCGCTTCTGTGTTGTACGTCACACACATCACACACATATGACCAGCGTCGGCCAATAGTGAGCCTACGTTCTGACGTACAACCCAGAAGCGCTGCGCTGTTACACTACATGAACTCACTCAGAGGTCTCTCAGATTTAATCTTAAAAATATCTTAATTTGTGTTCTGAAGATGAACGAAAGTCTTACGGGGTTGGGTGAGCGATAACTGACAGAATTTTTGGGTGAACTATCCCTTTAATAGTGCATTATGAACTGTGAGTTTTGTGAACTGAGAATGTAAATTAGATGAGGCAATGAAGGTAGGTTAGGACATTCAGTCCTTCTCTCATCATGATCGTGAGCCAGACCCTTAAAAACGAAACGATAGTTCACCCAAAACTGAAAAACCTGTCATCATTTACTCACCCTCATATGGCTTTCGTGAGAAATGTCTCAGTATTCGAAGAATGTTACAACTGCTTTTGTCTATACAAAGAAAGTCAGTGGGGTCCAAAACATCATTGGATCCCTTTGACTTTCATTGAATGGACAAAAGCATTTGCAACATTCTTCCAAATTCTTTTGTGTTCAAGTCATGCATTTTTGGGAATGACAAAATAGTGAGTGAATGATGAATTTTCATTTTGGGGTGAACCATTTCAAATATATCCTGATTTAATGTTTTAGGACAGGAACATTATTCCCAACATCTGTGTCATCAGCAATGACATCATGAAGCAGCCTACCTTATGCTAGTGATCTTTGACCATGATTATCATAATTCATCATGATGCATCGTGTTGCCAGTAATTGTGATTCGTGACATGAACTGCAATTCCATTCAGACTGTGCTGGCTTGATAGTTACTTCTAGATAGTTCCAGATATGATTTGTAAAGTGCTTTGGGTGTACCGTAGAACATAGTAAAGTGCTAATTAAATGATTCATTCATTCATTCATTCATTCATTCATTCATTCATTCTTCTGCTTCCTGGAAGGGCAGTGGTAGGCAAGTTTGTCATGTTAAAGAGATGTTATCAGCACTGTACAAACACAGCTGTGAACTGTCTAATTAATAGCTTGCATCACATCACACATTGTTTAAACATTCAAAAGTTTCCTTGTAGTTTAGTCTGTTTTTTTGGCATAGATCCAAATAATAATTCAGTAACACCCAAGATACAGATCCAGATTTTTAGAGTTTCTTTGTCATTGGAAATGCTTTGGGTCATCGGATAAAAAAATAATTAACCTAACCCTAATAATAAATATATTTATTTAAAAATGAATTACATTTAAAACATAATATAAAATATTAATATTGTTTAAAAAAACAATGATATAAATAATAATTCAATCATTAATAATTCAATGTTAAATATTACTCTCAGTAATTCACTGTAAAAAAAAATTGCAGTTGTTTCAAATCATGTTTATCTTTGTGAGCGAACCCGTATTTAATGTATTTCTTTGAATAATATTTTCTTTTAACCTTGTGTAGTTTTGTTCCTGGTTTCTGAGAATGAGGGTATGTCACTGAACCTGTCCACGCTGTCATCTGTATTGTTTATCTATCATTGCCAAACGACAGGTGAATTTGTGCCATAATGAGTTTGATTGAATGCCTTTGACGTCAACAACAGAAGATATGGGAAGAAATATGTGCATTTAACATTGTTTTTTTAATGTTTTTTCTGATGATCAGAACAGACCAGTTTTTTTGGGATAAAAAAAAAAAAGTTGAGAATCACTAATGTAAAACATCTTTTAAACATTATTTTTGAATTTCCTCAAGGTGACACTAAGGGTTTGAATGAATGATGCTGAAACGTCTGTCTTGGACTCATCCAGATCACAGCTATGTTTAGCACTTACTCCCATGCCTCCTTTTAAAAGTGTATTTTAAATCAGCCCTGCTTCCTGGATTCAAGATTGAAACCATTTGTTTAAAAAAAAAAAAAAAAAAAGATTGTTTACTTGCCCGGCTTTCACAGGAAAATCGCTTTGGGTCCATTTACAGGAAGAGTGGAAAAAACAGACATGCGTCTAGACATAATGTGTTTAATGCACACTAATTGTTTTAATTTCTCAATTTACTACATCTTTGTTTCTACCCATAATCAATTTCCTTATGTCTTCCTGCACTTGCAAATCAATCTCGGGCGTTCTTGGCGCTGACACGCTTTTCTGTGGCCTGGCACCCTCTCCGTTCAGCTCCGTGATCGTCCTGTTCCCGCTGGTTTGGGAACTGCCCCTATATGACGTATCTGGAATGATAGATTTGATAGAGCGAAAAGTTTGTGTACTCCTCCATTCATTTTGAGCCAGTGCAGGGTGAACACATTTTTGAGCCCGGGCCAGGAACATAGTGTACTGCAGAGAGAGAGAGAGAGAGAGCGCGTGTAGTGCACTGTTTGCTGGCAGGCTGCCCTGCAGGGTCAAGTTGATTCAAATAAAAGAGTGTGTAGGCTGTTTGGCGGGCTGGAATGCCGTTCGTGTCTCCACATGACAAGGAGGCAGCCGATTTTTTTTTTCCATGAGAAAACCAGTTTGTGACAATGCAACCACACAAACACTCACACACACAAAACCCCCTCCCATTCCCTTACATCTGTCTTTTACGACCTGTCATACGGTAAATGACTCGTATATCACATATCATCGGGTCTCATGACGGCCCTGGTCTTATCTACAAGTCCATCTTTGGAATTTATCTTCTCTGTCTTTGTCTATTGTTTGCTTGAGGGTGTGTGCTTTTGTCAGGGCTGGATGTCCCTCGTCACATCTCTCAGATTGACTTGTAGATTTTCCCATAATGCATTTGGAATCAATTCTTTAATTTTCACAAAGGGCTGTAGAATTTGCTTGTGTCACAGCACAGGGTCTGTTTACACCTGACCACTTAGCACAATAGCTTTGATTTCCCTGTGTTCAGAGCATGAGAAAAATGCATATATGTATAACATGTGTTTCTCTGGACTGTCTGTGGAAAAGTTTATATATATATACAAATAAATAAATAAATAAATATTAGAGATGCACCGATTACAATTTTCTAGGCCGATTCCGATTTCCGATTTTTCATTGAGTTTGACCTGCCGATACCGATTTTTTAGCCGATTCCGATTTAATTTTTTTCTAACCACTTTACAGCACACACAAATATTTATTTTCGATCTTTTCTTTAACCCTTTCACGCGTAAGTTTAAAATATTCTAACTGACTCCCCCACCCCCAGAGTGAGTTTTTTCAAGGCGAACGTTCCCTTTAATGTTTCCGTGGCGACGCGTCACGCGATACACCGCAGCCACAATACTGTATGACAGATGTGTCGCTTTTATTTCGCTTTTCCTTTTTTATTCAAAATATTCACAAACTTGCTTAAGTTACCATGTCATCAACTAGCCTATCTGATATTCCGATTCTCAAATACGTGTAAGTGAGTGTGTTTGGTCGTTTAAAAACCTTTATAAATAATCTTGATCTATAACATGAGATGGGCGCCGCAATGTTGTCCTGTCAGTCGGATTTAACTTACAGCACGTGAATTCATCAGTTTCTCCCGAAATAAATGCAAGAAAGTGGCCGGTGAACTGAGAAGAATAGAGTAAACTTTATAGTTACTTCCACTATGTTTGTCTGATATGAATAACACATGTCTGCAAATTATGTTTGAATAGATTGTTATTGCTGCTTCCATAGACATCAGTGTGTATTTTACAAACTCCAAATGTATTGTTTTACTCCTACATATGTGTATTTAAATATCTGAAACCTAAAATAAACATTATGAGGTTGAAAACACTGCTTAGTTGTGATATATGACAGCGCTGAACGCGTCCGACTCTGGCTCAGCGCCAGCCAACGCGCGAAAGCACAGTTTGAATCTGGCAGTTATAAGACGTCATTGAACATTCTAAATGTGGCACCGTACTCTCAGGGGCACAGAAATAAAAATCCCATATATGAGACCGTACCGCTCTAAAGGTTAATCATGCGGCGCCCGAGTGCATTTGACCGGCATAAAATCGGCATATGTCAGACTGACCGGCCGGTTGCCGGTCATGGCCGATCACGTGAAAATCGGCCAATTCCGGTCACCAGCCGATCAATCGGTGCATCTCTAATAAATATATACACTGCCATTCAAAAGTTTGAGATCAGTAAGATTTTTAATGTTTTTAAAAGAAATATTTTCTGTTCACCAAGGCTGCATTTATTTGATAAAAAAACAGTAATATTGTTAAATATTATGAACATTTAAATAACTTTTTTCTATTTTAATAGATTTTAAAATGTAATTTATTCCTGTGATCAAAGCTGAATTTTCAGCATCATTACTCCAGTCTTCAGTGTCACATGATCCTTCAGAAATCATTCTAATATGCTGATTTGATGCTCAAAAACATATTTTCATACTTATCAATGTTGAAAACAGTTATGGAATTAATTTTTTTCAGGATTCTTTGATGAATAGAAAGTTCTATCTGAAATAGAATCTTTTGTAACATTATACATGTCTTTATTGTAACCTTTGATTAATTGAATGCATCCTTGTTGAATAAAAGTATTGATTTATTTTATTTCTTCCCTTCCAAAAACAATTCTCACTGACCCCAAACTTTTGAACGGCAGTCTATAATGTTACAGCAGCTTTCTGTTTCAGATAAATGCTGTTCTTTTGAACTTTACATGTATATACCGTTTAGATTCAGTCTTTCTATATATTATGAAAATCTCTAGTTCATCTTTGAATGTAAGTCTTTGAAATTTTATTTTTTATTCCTGTTTTGTCGCCGATTTATTATTTATTTGAAGAAACCCTTAACCCTAAGTATGAGCAATAATACCAGTGATTCTTGCCTTAGCAAACACCAATACTCACAAAGCCAGTGATTTTAGATGTAGTAACTAAAAGGCAAGTGTCGTACGTAGGAAGAATGGGTAGGAGTTGCGTGTGGATTCAGAGATCAGTGGCAGTACTTAAAAAGAGTGATTCAAAGCATTTTCCAGAAGCCAGAGGTTGAAATGAATGCAGTGCTGGATAGGCTGACGCGTAGACCCCTGGGGAATTACCATATGTGCAGCAGGATAGATTTAATGGGAGATCACTTAGTTCTTGTTTTGTTTTGTTTTTGCCTCCCACCTTTGCCCTTCTCACTTATTTTCTTCTCTAGCATGCATGTGAATTTGAATGATGATTGTGTTGTACAAGGTACTGGTTCATAGATATTCAGATTTTTGGCTTTGTTTTGGGTGGCCCTCAGCCATCTGTAATGACTTGTTTTTGTTCATTTTTAAGGCTCAGCTTAATACTGTGTTGGCTTTCATATCCCAGCATGATGTTTTTGTGTGTGTGAATGAGGTAAAAACACAGGCTGACATATTTTTGTAACACCTGTTTTGTCCATAATTTGACTTTGACACCATGGCGGCAGCCTGCCAGGCGGCGTCACTCAGGTACCATAATTTGTGTAATTGTGAACCAAGAGTTTGATTGATGAGAGTTTGAAGAGATTGAAGGGTGTATTATATTTCTTAAAAGTCTTTGGAAACTTTCAATCACAATATTATGTCAATTTTATTAAGGCTTGCAATCCTGAAATCAGTTCCTTTGTGTGTTTATTGCTGTGACGATTTGACTTTGCACTTTTAATGTTCATTTTATAGTCAAACATTAAAGGGATAGTTCACCCAAAAATGAAAATGTTGTCATCATTTACTCACCGTCAAGTTGTTTCAAACCTGTATGAATTTCTTTCTTCTGCTGAACACAAAAGAAGATATTTTGAAGAAGAATGTCGTATCATATCCCAATTATTTATCATGTTTCATATTCCATCTCTCCCCAAATTATTTATTTTCTAATAAATGCTCTTCTGACAAAAAAAGGCAAAAAGTATTCAAATGTCCTTTCATGCTTGTGATGATCCACATTCATAAGTGACTTTGGAGTAGTGTTAAGTATTACTATTTTTATACTATATTATAGTATTTATTCATATTTTGAGCTAGGTTAAATATTTTCAGTTTTCATATTAATTGAAGTTTTAGTACTTTTTTACATGCTTTTGTCATTTTAATAATTTTTTTTTGAAAATAATTTATTTTACTTTAACAATAAGTTATAACTACACTGCTGTGGATAAAAGCATCTGCCAAATGACTAAAACCATCCTCTCCGTTTTAGGCACCAGCTGAGATTTCAGACTACTCATCTTACGACGATAGTGATGAAGATCCAGAAGAAAGCAGAGCAGACTCTTTCCTTCTGGACCCAGCCGAAACCAGCAAGCAGTCGGTCAGCGAGTGGGTTCGATCCGCTCAGGCCATTCTTCAGACACCTCAGAAACAAACCGCCAAGAGCGCCAAGACCCCAGAGGACTCGAGTAAAAAAAGGAGATTTGAAAGGTATGATCTATGGTGCTTGGATCTTAATGTTCATTTCAGTGCAACCCTGTGCAAGATGAACTTAAATTATGAGTTCAGTGACTGGCTTTATGATTAGGATTTATCGTCTTAACTGAAAGTAATCCTTCACACTGCTATTCATTCTTACTGGCTTTTTGTCCCCCTCCCAATGTTTGACGTGAAGTTCACAACCCCAAAATTTATATCAGTGTAAACACACCGAATACAAAAGAGTTCAAAGTCTAGCAGAAGCAGTTTAATAATACATCCACACCCTTACTGTAAAAACCTGGTCAGTTTGGTTTTTGATTGGCTATCGAGGAGCGGTTTCTTTGCACGTTTGTATCACCTTATTTAATTTACCAGAACACTTCCTCCTACGTGCATAAGACACAGCTCCGAATGCATGGTACTTCGGCCTTTTTAGGGCCCGAGCACCGATGGTGAGAGGACCCTATTGTTTTTGCTCCGTTTATTATTATTCTTCTTCTCCAAAGTGAATCGCTTTTTAGAGGGCCTTAACGTGCTCGAAAAATCATGAAACTTTGCACACGCTTCAGAAGTGGTGAAAATTTACGTGTGATGTGGTTTTCAAAATTGGGTGGGGCAAAATGGCTTAATTATTGCCCCTACATTTTGCCCCGGCTCTACGTTTCACGTACAGGTATGAAATTTGGTACATACATGTAATGACCCAATACCTACAAAAAAGTCTCTTGGAGCGCAGCCCTAAACACTACAGGAAGTCAGCTATTTTGAACTACTTTGAACAGTTTTTGCCATTTCCTAATGTTGTACTTTAACGATCTCCTCCTACAGTTTTGATCTGATCCTCTTCAAATTTGGTGAATGTAATCTTAAGGCCTTTACTAAAGGCGCCGGGTGGCGGTGGCAGGGGTGCGAGGGCCCTTTTCATCGCTGCTTGCAGCTTTAATTTTCTTATGTTACTCAGTAGTCATTTTCTAGTGGCCATGAAAGATTGAGTACTACTGATGACATTTTTACCATAAATGACTCGTTTGTCAGATTTGGTGAATGGACGAGGAAGGACATGTATAGTTTGTCCCCTCACGGGGGAGCTGTGTCTCTTTTTGGCTCTCGTTAGTCCATACATCCTTCTGCTGACCCTCAGTCCCTTCTGCAGGCAAGCTCAGGATAAGTTGTCCCCTGCCTGTGTGTCTGCTAATGTGGCGTTTCATGTTCTGTCATGCTTTCATATGACTACACATAAAGAGTATAGCATACATATTAACTACCACCCACTTAGCATACATAAAAACTAATAAAAATGAACACATCATAAACATAATTAAAGCAAATAACAGTTAAGTGCAAGCAGAATGGAGCTCATCCTTTAGTTAACTAGCCTGTCATAAATTTGAGCCAAGTTTTATGAAAGACAAAATGTTTTATAAATATGGATACATTTTCAGTGTGAAGTGTATATAGATTTTTGTGAATATAGATTTGATTGGTTTCTCTATGATTTATTCTCTGTTTGATTCAGATTCTAAATGGAGTTAATTCAATGGCATTGGTTCTAACTGATTCTCTATGACTCATGCTATGTGATTGATTCTAGTTGATTCATTCTCAGTGATTCATTCTATAGAAATTATTCTCATTATTAATTGTATTGAACTCATTCTCTAAATCTAAGTCTATGGGATTGAATCTCTAACATTTCATTCTATAATCTTGAATATATGGTATTTATCCTTTGTGATTTATTCCATGTGATTGATTTTATATGAATGATTCCATGTGGCTGATTCTATGTGATTGAGTCTCTATGTTTGATTCTCTGTCTTTGATTCTATAGAATTGATTCAAGTTGATTCTCTTTATGGAATTGATTCAATGAGATTTATTCTGGTTTATTCTCTGACTCATGCTATGTGATTGATTCTAGTTGATTCATTCTCAGTGATTCATTCTATAGAAATTATTCTCATTATTAATTGTATTGAACTCATTCTCTAAATCTAAGTCTATGGGATTGAATCTCTAACATTTCATTCTATAATCTTGAATATATGGTATTTATTCTTTGTGATTTATTCCATGTGATTGATTTTATATGAATGATTCCATGTGGCTGATTCTATGTGATTGAGTCTCTATGTTTGATTCTCTGTCTTTGATTCTATAGAATTGATTCAAGTTGATTCTCTTTATGGAATTGATTCAATGAGATTTATTCTGGTTTATTCTCTGACTCATGCTATGTGATTGATTCTAGTTGATTCATTCTCAGTGATTCATTCTATAGAAATTATTCTCATTATTAATTGTATTGAACTCATTCTCTAAATCTAAGTCTATGGGATTGAATCTCTAACATTTCATTCTATAATCTTGAATATATGGTATTTATCCTTTGTGATTTATTCCATGTGATTGATTTTATATGAATGATTCCATGTGGCTGATTCTATGTGATTGAGTCTCTATGTTTGATTCTCTGTCTTTGATTCTATAGAATTGATTCAAGTTGATTCTCTTTATGGAATTGATTCAATGAGATTTATTCTGGTTTATTCTCTGACTCATGCTATGTGATTGATTCTAGTTGATTCATTCTCAGTGATTCATTCTATAGAAATTATTCTCATTATTAATTGTATTGAACTCATTCTCTAAATCTAAGTCTATGGGATTGAATCTCTAACATTTCATTCTATAATCTTGAATATATGGTATTTATTCTTTGTGATTTATTCCATGTGATTGATTTTATATGAATGATTCCATGTGGCTGATTCTATGTGATTGAGTCTCTATGTTTGATTCTCTGTCTTTGATTCTATAGAATTGATTCAAGTTGATTCTCTTTATGGAATTGATTCAATGAGATTTATTCTGGTTTATTCTCTGACTCATGCTATGTGATTGATTCTAGTTGATTCATTCTCAGTGATTCATTCTATAGAAATTATTCTCATTATTAATTGTATTGAACTCATTCTCTAAATCTAAGTCTATGGGATTGAATCTCTAACATTTCATTCTATAATCTTGAATATATGGTATTTATTCTTTGTGATTTATTCCATGTGATTGATTTTATATGAATGATTCCATGTGGCTGATTCTATGTGATTGAGTCTCTATGTTTGATTCTCTGTCTTTGATTCTATAGAATTGATTCAAGTTGATTCTCTTTATGGAATTGATTCAATGAGATTTATTCTGGTTTATTCTCTGACTCATGCTATGTGATTGATTCTAGTTGATTCATTCTCAGTGATTCATTCTATAGAAATTATTCTCATTATTAATTGTATTGAACTCATTCTCTAAATCTAAGTCTATGGGATTGAATCTCTAACATTTCATTCTATAATCTTGAATATATGGTATTTATTCTTTGTGATTTATTCCATGTGATTGATTTTATATGAATGATTCCATGTGGCTGATTCTATGTGATTGAGTCTCTATGTTTGATTCTCCATCTTTGATTCTATAGAATTGATTCAAGTTGATTCTCTTTATGGAATTGATTCAATGAGATTTATTCTGGTTTATTCTCTATAACTCATTATATGTGATTGATTCTAGTTGATTCAGTCTGATTCATTATTTAATTCTTTATGAATGATTCCCATTATTCTTTATCATTGGTCAATTGATTCATATTCAAATGATT